>NC_057801.1:69951228-70141975 GCF_018294505.1 Triticum aestivum
ACAGCCAACACCATTAACTATTCACACATACACATGTATGTACATATACAATTTCTCCTACATGTTGGCTTGGTGCCTTCGGAGCACGATGACAAGTGGTTCATGGGGGCGGTAGCGGGTAATAGTATTCTCCTTTGGGATCTATGACCTGGTCGAGCAAAAATCCGGCTATTTCCTCTTGAAGTGCTTGTATGAGGTCCAATGGTAGGAGCTTATCCCGCACCGATCTGAACTGTTAAGAAGGAGATCAATATGCATGTGTGTTAGTTGTGTGACTAGATATCGATAATGGTGTGAATAGTGTTCTGACAAAAACGTACCCAGTCCTGTCTATCAGATCTGCTCCTTTCGCACGTCATCATGCAAATGTTCTCGCAAACGTAGAATACACACAGATTATTTCCCGACGCCTGCCTCAGGGCCTTTATGAGAATGGAATTGAATCAGATAATGATTAATCAAGCATGATAATTAATTAATAATATTGAAACAAGAATTAAAGAGATGGTAGCTAGCTAGTACTACTTAATTACTTACCTTGGGTCGATGCCAAAACAACTTTTTTGGCCATGTGCCTGGAGTCACCTTGATGAACTTTGCCCATGCCCTGCCCGCCGGCAAAGAAAATTAATAAAGGGGTTATTAAATAGTTCATATCAGGAACTAATAGTTAATAATGATTGAAATTACCTGTTGACTATCCCCTTCACGATGGTGTAGTCTTTATCTTCTTTAGTTAGTGAGTCCAGTAATTCAACTTTTCCTTCCTCAACTTTAATGTCTAACAAGACCCAGTGCCAACTGCATACGCACATGTTTGCATGTCTTAATTAAGCGGGCATGTGCATAAAATTAATCAACTACCATAAACCATATACACTTAATTATTAACATCTAGCTAGCTAGTAAGCAAAAACAAAATTTGTAGTACAAGACAGTGTGACTCACGGGAAGTTGTAAGGAAGTAGTATATCTTCATTGGTATTGAGGCGCTTCAAGAACTCTAGCATGCTTTCCTCTACAGCAGCTTGACAATGTTCAATCTCCCATATGTCCTGATTAATGGTATTTGGGTCAATGAACCCAACGCCCATAGCGTCCAGCTTTTTTCATTTCATACATCTTCATCCTGCATATAATACCACAGAAAAAGAATATAGTTAGGATAATTACATATAATGATTGATCAAAATTATCACTACATAACTAGCTTGAGACTTAAATTACAGAAAGAAATCACTTACAGACAATAGCAACAGACGATAGACTTGTCGAGTGCGTCTTGATTAAATAATTGAAATAGTTCTGGATACTCAATGGCCAGAGCTTTCTCATGGTAGTAATGCTCATGCTTGACATTCACCATGAGGGACTCTCGATTGGAAATCTTGGTAATGTTCATGTACCATTGATGCGATTGATACATTCTCGTTGGGAGGTCCTTGACCTTGTCTGGATGGACCAAAGGTTTGCCCCGAACATATTGCCATGCTATTTCTGATTCTTTAAGTGTAGGCATGGGCTCGATTTCGAGGAGTTGTCCAACAGAGATATTGAGCATTTGAGCCTGCATTATATGATCCTCTATTATTACCACATCGCCATGCTGGGGAATGCTAACAGTTTGCCCACAATAATATTTGGCGCGCGTACTACTCCTCTCATGTGTTGTTGGCACAACAAGCGGGGGGATCGCTTGCGCCGCCTGTTCTCCCAACTGGGGAACGGTTTTCCCGCATTTTTTACCAGCTGCTTGTTGGCTCGAGCTTGAGCTCGCTTCCTTCTGTAGTCGTGCTCGATGTGCCTTCCTGATTTGGCGCTCATAGTCCGTGTCAACAGGCTTGGGAGCTGGTTCTCTAGCCATACGAATGAAGTGGTCAATTACTTTCTCAGGCACTTTCTCCTTTGGCGGCGGTTCCGGTTTCGGTCCAAAATGAGCGTCCATTTGGGCTTGCACTATCGCTGCGTTTTGCTCCTTAGTCATGTCGTAAGGCCTCTGAGGAAGAGGAGCGAGGCTTGGACCATATTTATATCGCTTGCCTTCGCCTATACTTCCTGAACTACTTTGACTCGTGCCGCTACGCACCAAAGCTGCGGGATGTCTCTTCTGCGATTGCTGAGACGGCGGAGACGGCTGACGTGGAGTTGGACCAGGAGAAGTGGCCTGACAATGTGCCGGACTTGAAGCAGGAGGTGTGGCCTGACACGGTGCCGGACTTGAAACCGGAGAAGTGGCATGACGCTATGCCGGGCTTGAAACCGAAGGAGTCAGCTCACGCGTTCGGGGACTTGGAGGAGGTGGCGGACTTCGAGGAGGAGCCGTCTCACGCGTTTGTGGACTTGGAGGAGCGGGAGTCTGCTGACTCGGTGGCGGACATCAAGGAGGAGTCGGCAGACGACGCGGTGTCGGTGGACTTCGAAAGATGATGCAATCCTTTCTCCATAGGATGATACGATGTATGGCCTCTCCCAGTGTGCGCTCGTCTTCACCTCCAGGAATGTCAAGCGTTAGCCCCGAATATGGGTCCACCACTTCATCAACCATGACATGAGGATAGCCCTCTGGAATCGGGATGCAATGGTAGGTTGCTTTGCGGGTAACTAGAAAAGCAACACCGTCCGCCACCTTCATGGGTATGTTCTTCATTTTGGAGTGTAGCTCATAGTTAGTGTTCTCTATGATGTCATCCAAAGGGTATGTATCCAGCAGTGTGTCGCCCGGGGCAGAACCAACGATGCTTCTCGGCATGGATGGGACGGTGCTATCCAATGCTGGACGATCATCCGCTTGCTGCTTCCGCTACCGAGACCCCCTTTCCTGGCTAAGTGAGTCGATCTGCTGTTGCTGCTGCTGGAATTTGAGTGCCAGGTCCGCGTGCCTTGCTTCTAGGCCTTGAAGGCGTTCTGCGTCCTGTTTCCTCTGCTCCTCCTCCAGCTTCCTTTTCTTCTCCTCCTCCATCTTCCTTCTTGCACGGCTCATGTAGTCCTCGTTCCATTCTGAAAAGCCCTCATACCAGGGAATAACGCCCATGCCTCGTGTTCTTCCCGGGTGTTCAGGATTTCCCAGGGCGCGCGTAAGCTCGTCGTTCTCTCTGTTGGGCGTGAACACCCCCCTTCGAGCTTCATCTATTGCGTCAATTATCTTTTGTTCGGCTCCTTTTAGACTTGCCTTCTTTGAAACTCTGCCTGTCTTCGGGTCCAACGCAACCCCATGCGCATAGAACCAAGTTCTGCACCTGGGGGGCCAGTGCCGGGTAACCGGAGTGACCCCTGCATCCTCCATCTCTTGCTCAGACTTATCCCACTTAGGCAATCCCACCGCGTAGCCACATGGACCCAGCATATGGAACTGCATCTTTCTTGCAGCATTTGCCTTGTTTTTCATCGACCGTTCCTTAGATATTTCTGAATCCTTGAAGGTCACGAAATCGTCCCAGTGCTCTCTTTGCTTCTCTAGTGTTCCCGTGAATTCTGGAGTCTTCCTTTCATTAGCGAGGTAGTTGGCCCATACAGTTTTCTTGTGGGTGTTGAATGCAATTGCCATCTTCTTAAGAGCAGCAGCCTTGACGTTCTCCACATCTGCTTCAGTGAAATGATCTGGTAGGGTGAAATGTTCCATCAGAGATTTCACAAGGTCTTTTTTGGCTCTTTTGTCGACCCAGTAACACCTGGACGTTTAGTCTTTGCCTCTTTCCGTTCTTGAATGGAGATCGGGAGTTTGTCCTTCACAAGAACTCCGCACTGACGAGTCCACTTGTTCACAATGTTCTTAGGCGTGAGGGGTTCGCCACTAGGTTTGATGGATTCGATGTGGGACTTTACACCATCCTTCAACAATCTGCCCGGGCCTCGCTTTGTCTTGCTGTCTGTAGAAGCAGATTTGCTCGATCTGGAAGGCTGAAAGAAGAAAGATCGATTCGTTAATATATCTTCAATAAAAAAACATGTGATGATCACCATGATGCATGCTTATATAAATATACCTCGCCGGTAGTGTTTGTTATTTGAAGATCAGCATTGTCTGTGTCATCACAAACATTGTCTGTGTCATAATCATAATCATAGTTCATGACTTCATCAGCCCGGTCGTCGAGATCGAATATCTTTTCACCACCCTCTCCGGTATTGTTAAGATATTGGGAGCCGTCATCTGCTTCATTCAGATCATCTAGTCCGTGAGGGCTGCGTATGATGTCGAACAATTCCTCTTCTCTCTCTCTGCCGGTATTGTCCGCCATAGCTTTTACTTTACTAATAATACAGAAGACACTACTAGGAAAATGATTTTTAACGATGATATATGTGGTCGTTAAAAGTTAGAATGTGGTCGTTGAAGGTCATCAACAACCACATCTTTGTGGTCGTAATAGGCTTCGTCGTTAAAAGTATAACGACCACATCCTTTTACCAGTCGTTATTTTGTAATGACCGGACAACGTGTCGTCGTTATTTTGTAACGACGGGACAACGCGACGTCGTTAATTATGATGAAATAACAACCACAATTCATGTATTAGTGACCAGTTTTCTAATTGGCAAAAGTATTTCCATGGTTATGTAAATATTTGACCACTCTAATTAGAACAAATGAATTTGAACAACCAAAGTATCATAACTTTTTATATATAAATTCAAACCACATACTGAACATGATCCTCATACATAGTTCTAAAGTTAAATGCCATCCAGCAATTGTGAAAAAAAAAACTCTCTAGACAACCATTGTAGTTGTTCATCCCTAAAAAAAATCAAGCACAGCTAATAAGAGATTTTTTTCTCATAATTCTCGGTCATTGGACACCATCACAAGTCCTTGTATTTGAGCGCACATCATTCTTCATCAATGACTACTGCCTCATGATGCTTCTTTTATGGTGGACCACTGTTCTACAAAAAAAATATCAGTGCATATCCATGAATTAGCACAAAGGATAATAGCATATAAAAGGGTTGCACCTGATTTCATGTTCTACCAATTAAAACCATAAAATATTTCCTACAGCTTAGACATGTTCAATGCAAAGTTCTTAAATAGTCTTTATGCGAAAAAGACAACTATTTTAAGGAAATATTAATTGGTGTGTTTCTTGCCTAATTCCAGCAAGACTTGAGTTGTTTTATTTCTCAGGAAAAAAATTCGAGCTGCTCTGGTTGTGGTGTATATATTATATACCCCAACTAATTATCATTGAATTCAATTCTCCCCTTCTTAAACAAAATACTATTGAGGAATAAAGTCTCTTATCTTCAAAAAAAGAAACTATTGTGCTCAAGAATAAATAATATACACACATATATGAAAATCTTAGTCATAAGCTAGACATCACAGCCTAGTAAAGGACTTAATGAGTGCGATGATCTCTGAATTTTAAGCTTAGTGACCAGAGAAAGAAAGACCGAACATTCAGTCCTTGTTGCCTACACTACGTACAACCAGTATGACTATATGACACTACAATCACCATCTACAGTCCAAATGAGAACATATTAAATCGGAAGTACGACGTGAAGAAAATACCACAGTATATAGCCGCCACGGCATTTCCAAACTCTTTTTCCACAATATAGACCTCTGGCGAACATTCAGCCCTTGCTGCCTCAGTCGCAACAGAGAATTAATATTCCTAAATCTGTAATCTGCAATCCACAATGAACAATAGCTGGATCAATAAAAAAAATAGAGAACTCTACATTGTAATTCATGGTTTATATGGTCACATAAAAACATACAAGGTATCAAATTCATATGAAATATATACGTCAGTACATCATGTTTTTTCCCTCTGGAATTTGGCTTGGGAGTTTTTCTTTTGAATGGTAATTTTGCTTCGAGTTGGAGTCGTGGTTCACATGGCTGAGTTGCACCAGACCAGGAAACCCCTTCTTGTCAAACAATGAGGGCATACCTCTTTCTTCTTCTCAAAGCACGAACACACACCTTCAGGCTTCAGACGACCTCAGTCCTCAGATCCCATCCATGTCAGCTCACCGATTGTGCACTATTTTTTGCAGGCCATGTGATAGCGCGGACGCCGCGGAAGGATTGCCCCCATGATTCCCACGGAAATTAGGATCTGGATCTCCTTAAACCCGATTGAAATCGATCCTGCACGGTGCCCAGCTGTAATTAACTTCTGTGCAAGATAAGACCTGTATCTTGTATGTGACGTTTATCAAGAGCAAAAATTGAAATAAGGGGAACAAACCTTCAATGGAATTCGAAGGAGGCATATGTGTGTACATATATCCATCTCTTCCGCTGCTACACTTCCTCCAAGCTGAGATGAAGACCACGCTCCATGACCGCCTTCGATCTTTGGGATGGCCGGGGTTCCACTTCTGCCGTCGTGGATTTTTCTGGCGTGCACGCGTCCCAATTAGGTTAAAGAACCTAGTTATCCTTCTTTCCCACGCATGTCAACACTTATCCCTCTATTTTTAAGAGAAAACCCACTTATCCTTCTTTCTTCGATGCATAAAGGGCTAACAAATTTCTAACAACTGCTCCTGAAAATAATCCAACTAACCACGCACCACCACCAACTATGGCAATTTAACGATGGGCTGGTCGCCGAGGGGGCCTCACGGGCCAAAAGTTATACGTGGGACTAGCCGGTTGTACTAATAACAACCATGTATTAATGATGACTGGTCGTTAATGCCCTAATTTGTAGTAGTGAGAAATATAAAACAATTTAGTATTCAAATTACAATGCATGGATGCAATTAATCAATAAGGAAAAACTGAATCTCGAATACATCCTCTCGAATACATCATCGTCTTAATATATATCATCTCGAATACATCGTCTCGAATATTATATATCGAATACATCACTGGCTAGGTACCTAATAAAGATCGAGTACTACAGAAGAATCTAGGGCGCCACTCGCGGTTCCTGGGGCGCGGGCGGTGCACACCAAAGAGAAGGAACCATCACAGGATCATATCTCCGCTCATCTGCCCAAAGAACCCGCCAAGTAGTGAAGAACCTGACGTCGTCCATTGCAGCCATGTAGCGATGGACGTCCTCATCTTCCTCCCTGACACGACGACGCACCACCTCCGGCGGCGCCGGCTGCCTCTGCACCGAATGTGGCCCACGCGAATGCCACCAAAGAAGATCAGGGTCGACGACGGGACCCCGAGGTCGGGTTCCTCACCAAGCGGCGCGCCCCTCCAGGTAGCACCTCCCAGTTCCAGCCCGGCGGAGCCCAGTCCCGGACATGGGTCCCCTGAAGCAGGACATCGTCGCGAATGGGTTGACGGCGAGGATGCGGCCCGGGCATATCGTCGAGAACAAATACTATATGCCCGCAAAAAGTAACATTTTTTAAATGATTGGGTTGTGATAACTAAAATTCTATATATATGCAAATTCTAACAATTTGACATTAATCTAATTCATCTAACTAGAACTAATTCTAAAATTTCCTGATTATATAACTAACATTTCCATAACAATTATAATATTTATATAACTAAAAAACAGAAAAATTGCTAACATTTCTATAAATATTTCTATAACTAAAAAACAAAAAACATTTATAAAATTTCTATAAAACTAACATTTCTAATATTTATATAACTAAAAAACAGAATAATTTTTAACATTTCTATAATTAAAAAACAGAAAAATTTATAACAAACAAACTAATGTGTGTAGTGTGTGTGTCTGTGTAGTGTGTGTGTGTGTGTGTGTAGTACTGTGTGTGTGTGTGTGTGGACATGGCGGCCGGGGCGAGCTCACCGGCAAGACGACGACGGGGCGGCGACGAAGGGAGGACGGGACAGGGCGGCGACGACGGGGCGACGGGACGGGGCGGCGACGACGGGGCGACGGGACGGGGCGGCGACGACGGGGTGGGGCGGCGACGACGGGGCGGGGCGGCCGGGGCGACGGGACGGGGCGGTGACGACGGGGCGGGGCGGGGTGCGGCGACGGGGACGACGGGGACGGGGACGGCCGGGGCGGCAACGTCGACGGGGGCGGCGACGAGGGGCGGCGACGGCCGGGGTCGGCAACGAGGGGCGGGGGCGGCGATGATCCGGGCAGGGCGGCGCAACGGAGGGAGGAAAAAGAGGGAAGAACAGAGGGAAACTGAATTTTTTTCAAGTGTTGTATATATAGGATGGACCTTTAGTACCGGTTGGAGCCACCAACCGGTACTAAAGGTCTGTTTTGGCCAGGCCAAGCGGCGGGAAGCGCACCCCCTTTAGTACCGGGTGGTGGCTCCAACCGGTACTAAAGGGATGGCCTTTAGTACCGGTTGGAGCCACCACCCGGTACTAAAGGGGGTGCGCTAGCTCCAGGCGGTGCGCAAGTTTAGTCCCACCTCGCTAGATGAGAGGCTACCGCACTGGTTTATAAGCTCCAGTGCGGTAGCTCTCTCGAGCTCCTCTCCTAGTCAGGCCTACTGGGCCTACCTGTCTTCTTCGCCCAGTGGGCCTACTGGGCCTTTGCGGGCCTGCATCCTGGCCCAACAAAAGCTTGTGTTCCTAGTCATATGCAGGCCGCTTTGGCCTAGTAGGTGGGCTTTTTTATTTTATATTTTTTTGCTTTATTTATTTTTGCTTTATTTATTTTTGAGTTGTTTTTGCTGTATTTAGAGTTTCTTTGTGAATATTTTTGCTTTAGGTACAAAAAATTACAAACTTTCTGTTAGTGCCGGTAGTTTTCAAATTTGAATAGTTTAAATTTTGAATTATTTGAAATTTGTGTGAATCACTAGTTTGTGAATAACTTAACTTTCAAAAATGTTTTTTCAGTGATTCTTTTTCTTATGTTTAATATTAGTGTGTTTTATCATTATATTCAATTTGGTAATGCTTAGGTTATTTAAAAAATGAAATGCCTTTGTAACAGTCCAGTTTTCGTCGGAAACCCTGATACTTCGAAAGAGATTATCCATTTTGTACACAAAGTGCATCCAGTTTTTGTCGTAACCCTCTCTACTTTCTTGCACATCTATTTGTATGAAATTATGATACCATGCCAACTTTCAACCTTTTCTGAGTTCATTTGAAATGCTTTTCAATTTGAAACACATAACTACCCTAACTATTACAGACATTCCCTCCTGGGTGTGAAACACAGAAGAAAGTGATGATGGTGAAGCCGATCACATCCCAGATCTTTGGGTGTGAAACTTTTTCTTCGCGTGTGTCCCTTTGCGCCGTAGCCATGGAAAATCTTCATCATTTAACTAGATGCTCGGGTCAATATTCACTGTGAATGGAGCAATTTCATCAAACTTTTCATAATCTTCTGACATGTCTGTCTTGTCATCCACTCCCACGATGTTTCTTTTTCCTGAAAGAACTATGTGGCGCTTTGGCTCGTCGTATGATCCATTCGCTTCCTTATCTTTTCTTTTTCTCGGCCTGGTAGACATGTCTTTCACATAAAAAACCTGCGCCACATCATTGGCTAGGAGGAATGGTTCGTCTGCATACGCAAGATTGTTGAGATCCACTGTTGTCATTCCGTACTGCGGGTCTTCGTTACCCCGCCTCGTGTCATATTGACCCATTTGCACCGAAACAAAGGGACCTTCAAATCACCTGATCCATAGTTAAGTTCCCATATGTCCTCTATGTAACCATAATATGTTTCCTTTCCCGTGTTGGTTGTTGCATCAAAGCGGACACCACTATTTTGGTTGGTGATCTTCTTATCTTGGGCGATCGTGTAAAATGTATTCCCATTTATCTGGTACCCTTTGAATGTCATTATATTCGAAGATGGTAACTGGGACAGCGAGTACAGGTCATTTTGAATATCGCCATCATTCAGGGCACGTTTCTGCAACCAACCGGCGAAAGTCCTTGTTTGTTCGCGTGTAATCCAGTCGTCAGACTTCTCCGGGTGTTTGGACTATAGAAAATTCTTGTGTTCCTCCATATACGGAGCCACCAAGACGGAATTCTGTAGAACTGTGTAGTGTGCTTCAGTAAGAGAATGCCCGTCCATACATATTATTTGATGCCCTCCTAGCGTGCCTTTTCCTTCCAGTCTGCCCTTATGCCGTGATTCAGGAACACCAATTGGCTTAAGGTCAGGAATGAAGTCAATACAAAACTCAATGACCTCCTCATTTTCATGGCCCTTCGAGATGCTTCCTTCTGGCCTAGAACGGTTATGAGCATATTTCTTCAAGACTCCCATGAACCTTTCAAAGGGGAACATATTGTGTAGAAATACAGGACCCAAAATGTTAATCTCTTCGCAAAGGTGAACTAGGATGTGCGTCATGATGTTGAAGAAGGATGGTGGGAACACCAACTCTAAACTGACAAGACATTGCACCAAATCATTCTGTAACCTTGGTATGATTTCTGGATCGATTACCTTCTGAGAGATTGCATTGAGGAATACACATAGCTTCACAATGGCTAATCGAACGTTTTCTGGTAGAAGCCCCCTCAATGCAACCGGAAGGAGTTGCGTCATAATCACGTGGCAGTCATGAGACTTTAGGTTCTGGAACTTTTTCTATGCCATATTTATTATTCCCTTTATATTCGATGAGAAGCCAGACGGTACCTTCATGCTGAGCAGACATTCGAAGAAGATTTCCTTCTCTTCTTTGGTAAGAGCGTAGCTGGCCTGACCCTGATGTATGTCTTTTTTTTCCGTGCATACGTTGCTGGTCCTCCCGTGCCTCTGGTGTATCTTTTGTCTTCCCATACACGCCCAAAAAGCCAAGCAGGGTCACGCAAAGATTCTTCGTCACGTGCATCACGTTGATTGCGGAGCGGACCTCTAGGTCTTTCCAATATGGCAGGTCCCAAAATATAGACTTCTTCTTCCACATGGGTGCACATCCGTCAGCGTCCTTCAGAATAGGTTTTCCGCCAGGACCCTTTCCAAAGATTACCTCCAAATCCTTGACCATATCATGTACATCAGCACCAGTACGGTGGTGAGGCTTCGTCCGGTGATCCGCCTCACCTTTGAAATGCTTGCCTTTCTTTCTTACGAGATGCCTTGTCGGAAGAAATCGACGATGTCCCAGGTACACATTCTTCCTACAACTATCCAAATATATACTGTCGGTATCATCCAAATAGTGCGTGCATCCGCTGTATCCCTTGTTTGTCTGTCCTGAAAGGTTACTGAGAGCAGGCCAATCATTGATGGTCACGAACAGCAACGCCTTTAGGTCAAATTCTTCCTGTCTGTGCTCATCCCACGCACGTACACCTGTTCCATTCCACAGTTGTAATAGTTCTTCAACTAATGGCCTTAGGTACACATCAATGTCGTTGCCGGGTTGCTTAGGGCCTTGGATGAGCACTGGCATCATAATGAACTTCCGCTTCATGCACAACCAAGGAGGAAGGTTATACAAACATAGAGTCACAGGCCACGTGCTATGGTTGCTGCTCTGCTCCCCAAAAGGATTAATGCCATCTGCGCTTAGACCAAACCATACGTTCCTTGGGTCACCTGCAAACTCCTCCCAGTACTTTCTCTCGATTTTTCTCCACTGCGAACCGTCAGCGGGTACTCTCAACTTTCCGTCTTTCTTACGGTCTTCTGCGTGCCACCGCATCGCCTTCGCATGCTCTTTGTTTTGGAACAAACGTTTCAACCGTGGTATTATAGGAGCATACCACATCACCTTGGCAGGAATCTTCTTCATGGGGCGCTCGCCCTCGACATCACCAGGGTCATCGCGACTGATCTTATAACGCAATGCACCGCATACCGGGCAAGCGTTCAAATCCTCGTACTCACCGCGGTAGAGGATGCAGTCATTAGGGCATGCATGTATCTTTTGCACCTCTAACCCTAGAGGGCAGACAGCCTTCTTTGCTTCATACGTAATCTCGGGCAATTCGTTGTCCTTTGGAAGCATATTCTTTATCATTACCAGCAACTTTCCAAATCCCTTGTCAGATACACCATTCTCTGCCTTCCATTGCAGCAATTCAAGTGTGGTGCCCAACTTTTTTTTGTCAGCTTCGCAATTCGGGTACAACAATTTCTTGTGATCCTCTAACATGCGCTGCAACTTCGTCCTCTCCAGATCACTTGCACAGTTTCTCTTTGCATCGGCAATGGCCCGACCTAGATCATCAGCGGGCTCATCTGATGCCTCTTTTTCAGCTTCTTCCCGGATTGCCGGCTCAACTTCTTCCCCCATTGTTGTATCATCGTATTTAGGGAACCCATGGCCAGGATAGCCGTCGTCGTCCTCTTCTTCTTCATTGTCTTCCATCATAACCCCTATTTCTCCGTGCTTGGTCCAAACATTATAGTGGGGCATGAAACCGGACTTAAATAGGTGGACGTGAATGGTTTTTTCTGTAGAGTAACTGTGACCATTCTTACAGTCAGCACATGGGCAAGGCATAAAACCATCCGCCCGCTTGTTTGCCTCAGCGGCCCGCAGAAAAGTATGCACGCCATTAATGAACTTGGGAGAGCATCGGTCATCATACATCCATTGTCGGCTCATCTTCATTACACAACACCAAATAGACCAAATTAATACAAGTCCATACATAAAGTTCATACATAAAGTTCATATACAACACTTAATTAAATGCAACATACAAATAACTCTCTAGCTAAAGAATTTAAATGCAACAACAAATGCAATGAAGATCACAACTAAGGTAACAATTGATCCAACATCATAATGATACCAAGACACACTATCAATGGCATATTTTCTAATCTTTCTAATCTTCAACCTCATTTTCTCCATCTTGATCTTGTGATCATCGACGACATCGGCAACATGCAACTCCAATTCCATCTTCTCCCCCTCAATTCTTTTTAATTTTTCTTTCAAATACTCGTTTTCTCTTTCAACTAAATTTAACCTCTCGACAATAGGGTCGGTTGGAATTTCCGGTTCACATACCTCCTAGATAAAAATATCTATGTCAACTTGATGGGCATAATTTGTCATAAACACGAAATGCAACAACTAGTTTTAGAAGAGAATATACCACATCCGAATCATAACAAGGATGAGGGACGACGGGGACGGATATCAAAACCATGGCACTATGTATAACAAACAACTTACGGGTAAGATAATTATACGATTAACTATATATCCAAATCACACAAACATCAATTTGGTAATGTAAAACATTCATGAACAAGAGCCTCACCACAAGGTGGTGCCGGCGACGGGATGATGCGGGCGATCGATGGTGGTTACGACGGAGATTTAGAAGGCACTAAGTAAACCACACCTACATATGCAAACTAAGTGTTATTTTTGACCTCAAATTGCATATAAATCAAATACTAGCAAATATAATTCCTCCCAAATTAATCACTATACAAAGCATTGCAAGAGCTAATCTAGCAATGAGAGTTGAAAGGACAAAGTTGCTAACCTTTGTGGTCATTTGAATGGATGGGGGCCTTCAAATCTTGACAAATTTTGGGCAAAATGTGTGAGGAGCTCGAGGAGAGAGGGGGAAGAACAGAGGAGGAGAGGGGAAAGGGGAAGAACAGAGCGAGCTCAGGTGGACGAAGGGTTTATGTAGAAGGACCTTTAGTACCGGTTCATGCCACGAACCGGTACTAAAGGTGCTGGAGGGGCCCCAGACTGACAACACCCTGCCACCGCCCTCTTTAGTACCGGTTCGTGGCACGAACCGGTACTATAGGTTCGCCACGAACCGGTACTAATGAGAACGGCCGGCTAGCCATTGGAACCGGCACTAATGGACACATTAGTGCCGGCTCAAAACCAAACCAGCACTAATGTGCCTCATATTAGGTCCTTTTTCTACTAGTGACATCTTTCGGCCTTTTAGCGACTCATTTAAATGTTGGGCTAATTTCTGGCCCGGTGTGTCTTTCAGCCTGTTGATGGCCCATAAATCTGATGGGCCATTTATTGTTGGACCTGAGTTTCGGCCTTTTAGCGGCCCATTTAAGTGTTGGGCCAATATCTGGCCCGGTGTCACTTTCAGCCTGTTGACGGCCCATAAATCAGTTGGGCCATTTGTAGTCGGACCTGAGTTTTGGCCTTTTAGCGACCCATTTAAGTGTTGGGCCAATTCCCGGCCCTGTGTGCCTTTCGGCCTGTTAACGGGCCATAAATGAGTTGGGCCATTTGCAGTCGGACCTTAGTTTTGGCCTTTTCACGGCCCATCCCTTCATGGTCCAATACCAGCCCGGTTTCTCTTTCGGCCTGCTAAAGGCCCACAACATAGTTGGCCATTTACAATACGACCTGACTTTCGGCCTCTTAGCGGCCCATGGTCTTCATGGTCCAGTACAAGCCCGCTGTCTCTTTCGACCTGCTAAAGGCCTACAGTATAGTTGGGCCATATGTAGCCCAAACTTAGTAACGGCCTGTTAACGACCCGTGAAATAAATTGGGGCCACCTGTTGCCCGCTTTGATGTCGGCCTGTTAACGACCCGGGAGGTAAGAGGGCCGACCATTAACTTTCGGCCTAGTAACGGCCCATTAACTTAATAGGCCCACTAAAGTTCGTACATGTCTTTAGGCCAAATTAGATAATTTGAGCCCATTACGACAAGCAATTATGCACAGGACCAAAACCGATCAAGCAAAGGTACAACATATAGGGAATAATGTTGCACATCTAGCATATATTACAGGAAATTACATCCACTGGGCAATCAAAGATTGATGCCAGTGCAAATAAATGAGCAGAACCTAACCATCTACAATGTCACAATCTGCAACCTCAGCACAGATGACGCCCATAAGCATGTGGGAAAGTTCTTTCTGCTTTGCTACACTGTCTCTGAAAACATTGATCAGTTGTTGTGTCGCATGACTCTGCACCTCTGATTCATCCACCATATCCATCATTACTTCAGCCATTAATTGGTTCACAAACATACATTTATTCCGTTGCATTCGAGACAGAGGATACTGAACAGATTCAGATGGCGATTTTGGCAGGCTTGTATTGTTGATAGTGGAGAGTGTCTTGACCACTGCATCATAACATAAAATATGACGGGAACCAAACAGATTAATCATGAGTTATTGCCATATTACATGGCCTAGATTTACTGGAAAAAAACAATGGGGTTGCCTTGCTATTTTCAGAGTTTGTCTTCTTATCTTCAGCAGCCTACACAAAATTAACACACTAGCATTGCTATCATTGGCCAAGTCAGATAATAGGAAAGCAACATTGACACAACGAACGGTCGGGCAACTAGCCTACACCAAATTAACACAATATGGCATAGCTATCATCAGCCAGGTAAGGTAGTACGAAAGCAACATTGACACAATGAATGAATGGGCAACCAGAGAAGCACTACAATTCAGTAATGTGCGTGATATGAGATAGTACATTCATGCAGCTCAGTATGCAAAACTACCAGGCAGTTTTCCTTACAAAAATCAACATAGCGCCTTTAACATTTTGCTACAACTAATTTTAGATCAGATAAAGGTTAGATTCACGCCAATTAATAAAATACATGTTGATGTAAAAATATAGTGATATACAACAGGTACTTACATCAGCATTGGAGCACAGAGAATTCCCGCAAGATATTTTCCTCGAATACGATCCCAATGGAGGAAGTCTTCTATCGTTTAACCTTATTTTCTAAAAGAGAGATGGGTAAGAAACATGTAGAAAATATGATCAGAATGCTATAAAATTTCATGATGTGAGGATACACACACGCTTCTTAGAATGGAGTTGACATTCTTTTGCTAGACTGGAGCGGACTAGTTCTTTGGCCACTGGAATCTGCTTATTATCAGTGGGAGTTGGGTTTCTCTGTGCTGGAGCAGTATCTATGAAAAATGGAGTTGGTTTATTATCTCCTGGCATTTGGATCTTTTGCAAAGACCTGGTTTGTAACCCTTCAGATTCTAACATAGCTGTCTTCCCCTTGCATGCCTGATATACAAGAATGGTGATTCAGTTATAAAACATGCTACAGCAGAGATGGAATAGGTACTGAAGAATAGAAAGGCATGACATATTGGCATGTATTCCCTCCATCCGGAAATAAATGGATGGGTCTAGGCGTATTTCAGTTCTAGATACATCCAGTTTTATCCATTTCTGCGACATTTAATCCGAATGGAGGGAGTATGATGTAAGAGCTAGAGATACGATAGGACAACACAGTAAAAAAACACTAAAATACCCACTGCAAAACCAAAGTATTCAAAGCCACTGATATGAGATAGTACACTCATGCAGCTCAAGATGCAAAACTACTAGGCAGTTTTCCTTACAAAAATCAACATTGTGGCCTTTAATCATACATTTTGCTACAACTAAATTTAGATCAGATAAAGGTTGGATTCACGCCGATTAACAAAATACATGTTGATGTAAAAATATAGTGATATACAACAGGTACTTACATCTACATTAGAGCATAGAGAATTCCTGCAAGAATCTTTCCTCATAAATGACACCATTACAGAAATTCTTCTATCTGTTAAGCTTATTTTCTAAAAGAGAGATGGGTAAGAAACATGTAGAAAATATGATCAGCATGCTATAAAATTTCATGATGCAAGGATACGCACACGCTTCTTAGAATTGAGTTGACATATTTTTGCTGGACTGGAGCGGACTAGTTCTTTGGCCACTAGAATCTGCTTATTATCAGTAGGAGTTGGGTTTCTCTGTGCTAGAGCAGTATCTATAAAAACAGGAGTTGGTTTATTATCTCCTGGCGTTTTGATCTTTTGCAAAGGCCTTGTTTGTAACCCTTCAGATTCTAACATAGTCGTCTTCCCCTTGCATGCCTTGTATAGAAGAATGGTGCTTTAATTATAAAACATGCGATAGCAAGAGATGGAATAGGTACTGAAGAATAGAAAGGCGTGACATATTGACATGTATTCCCTCCATCCGGAAAAAATGGATGGGTCTAGGCATATTTTAGTTCTAGATACATCCTTTTTTATCCATTTCGGCAACATGTAATCCGGACGGAGGGAGTATGGTGTAAGATCTAGGGATACGATAGGACAACACGGCAAAAAAACACTAGTTGAATGTAAAACTATATGCTAGCGGAATACGTACAGAAATAACTAAGGCAACATACACGTGTATGATTGGGAAAATAAGATGGCATTGCAACAGAGCACTAGAACATCACTTCAATGTAAAAAACATGGTATGGCAGACAGATGAAGTACATACTGATGAATAACAATGCATAAGATATTCAGAAGCATGATGTCCAAATTAAGCAGATGGCATTGCGATAGAGTAGAATGACCGTACTTTAATTTGAAAACATGTTATCATGAATGGAATAGGTACTGAAAAACAGGAAGGCATGACATATTTACATGCATGATCAGCATGCTAAGCACATGGCATTGCAACAGAGTAGATACACTCCAGGACATTATATGCATGTTGTACCCATATCACATGCCAAGTTAGAGCAAGGACCTTGTGCAGTGAAGAGGATTCATCATCTTTCTGCAAGTCTTCTGAAGAACTGACTTTACATGTTCCATCATATTGGGTATCATTGACATCAAGTTTATTGGCCTTTACATTGCTCCGTGAGGTTCTTGTGGATATATCAGTGTGTGCAATTATATCTGACATGCATGGAAGACAACTAGTAGTTAGATTTATGTAAATGAGTGCCTGTAGGAGACGACATAAATAGTAGGACTGGGGTTAACTAGCAGCAACATGTCTCATAAACTAAAGGGAGAACACAGATGAAAGCTACAGAATATGTATCGTTTGTACTCGAGATTAACTAGATGGCACACAAAAGTATTAAAGAACAACATAGGTAATACTAGAAGTGGTATAATACTATAATCACCAGCCTGTGGGATAGCATTGGCTGATAGATGATAACTATGGAACAACGTTACCTAAAGAACAAGTATCTTAGCTGAACTATGGAACAACGTGAACTCCTGAACAAGACCCATAAGAGATCAACATGAATATACAGTGAAATGCGATGATCTATTTTCCGTGCTTAGATGGATAAAAAAGCCATAAATGTTGCACATAAGTAAGATGAGGGTACAACCTATCTGGCTGCCATCCATAGGAGTGAGCATCATGTGCTGACTTGTCGATGGCCCTGCAGTTGTTGTGGTTGTCCATGTCGGGCACGCGCATTCGATGCAGGGAACTGTTGAGTGGGGACTGTAGCTCCCTTCTGGTGCATGCTTCCCTTGTTGGAGCAGCTGCGGTGAGTCGGAAGACGATGTGTCTGAAGATGCAGATAATGCATAATGTTAAGAACGACATATCTCTTTGATCTGAAGAAATACACTAAGAGATCAACAGCAAGGTACGAGAGTGGTCACACGTCTGTGGACTGAAGACTAAATTGGGGTCACATGATTTTATTTTATTTTGGTACTGTCCGATCTACGTCGGATGGCTTGATGGCCGTATTGTGCCTCCTGGCTGACACTGTTCTGAATCTTCCCCGAAGAGCCAGCGACCAACGGCAGAGCAGCCTGCCTCCGCCGTCCGTGGCCCCGGCCAAAACCCCGCTCCCCGCCCCACCGCACTATCGTGGTTGCGCCGCCCCCAGGCCAATCCACAAAGACTCCCCGTCATCCAGATCCGGCGGCGGCAGTACCTTCAACCCACACACCTCTAAAAGATAGCCATCTAAGCGCTGCTTCCGCGGCGAACTTGCGGCCCCACCCCCTTACGTTAGACACCAGCCAACCGGCAGCCTAGGAGCTCCGCCGCCTCGAGGGGTGCTGCTTCCCATTGGGAATCGATTGGCCCAGAACAGAAATTCAGACAACTGATGCCTAAATAAAGTGATTTGAGATGAGGGTGCGACCTATCTGGCGGCATGGTGAAGTAGGCAGGTCCAGCTGCCGAGTCGGTGAGGCCCGCGCGGTTGCGATGGAGACCGGCGGCAGGGAAAGAGCGATGTCACGACGGTCGACGGCTACGCGGAAGCAGCGCCAGGACTCTGGACAGATCCGAAGTTGGAGCCGCTTCGGCGCCGTGAACAACGACGGGGGTGAGTCGGCTCCAGTACGGTTCACGCGGCCATTGTCGAGGCAGCACCAGCAGCACGGAGTAAGAGTCACATGGCCTAGTGCATGACGGCAATTGGACAGCATCTCCGGCATTAGGGAGGAGGGCGGCTGTGAAATTGGTGCGGTGGGGGCGCCATGGAGGTGAGGCTGAGGTTTCACGGCTCGGGAGAAGGGAGCTTCCCGGGGAGAAGGTGATTTGGTGCGCACGAGGTATGAATGGGGGCGGGCGGGGGGAATTGGGAGGGGAGTGGAACCATGTCTTACGGACGCATTTGTCTGAAATGTGAGGGGGAGTTATAGTTCTACCCTTGCCTATAGGCTTCTCGGCTTGGGTCTGTGTACTGAGGCTCGGGGATAGTAGAGTAACTTTGCTTCTCCCCAAATAGTGGGCGGGAGCGATTTCGGGCGAGGAGGGCGTGTTTTGAACTATAGTGGGCGCAAGCGATTTCGGGCGAGGAGAGCGTGTTTTGAAATAGTGGGCGCGAGCTATTTCGGGCGAGCAGAGCGTGTTTTGCCGACCATGGTTTATGAATTATTCGGCACATGTCATTTCGGCTGAGGAGAAGGCGCGCTTGGATGAAGTTACGAACCTACCCTCGATGTACAACGGGCCAATTGATGCGTGTCCCACATAGGACGGTAATTTCGCGTCTCCCATTTATTTGTTCGGGTGAATTCCACCGAGCAGAGAGGATGTTTAATGGTTCATTCAAATTTTGGGAGAACGAGCATCCACGTCTACCTTACCAAATCGATTCGAATCAAATTTTGAAATATTAGCTTGCCACTTCTTTTTAGATGGAGAGATGATGCTCGGGAGTAATGTGTTTTTACATGCTCGTTGCTAGCGATTTACTATATGACAAATAGTTGACCCACTCAAAAACGCGAATCAAACCCAAAATGAAATATCTCGATTCAATGAACTAGCTCGTTCAGTAGGTCAAAATAGTGAACTAAATCCAAAATTGACACCTCAATCGAGTAGCATGTTTGCAGTATTATAGTACTCCATGAACATGTTGAGAGTCAAATTAATGAACTTGTTTGATATACGCATATATCCGTTCATGTGTGGATTGCAGACAACATGTTCTCCAATTTAAATATTTGAATGCAAGTTTATATCGAAACATGGTTTATATCAGTCTTTGATGCATAAAACGCGACCTCCCCCTCTCCCGGACTCTTGTTCTCTCTCTCTCTCTCTCTCTCTCACTCTCTCGCCAACAATCTTCAATTATGTCGCACGCATCCGACACAAAAACCTTGTTGGTCCCTCTCCCTTTCTCTCCATCTCTCTCGCTCTCTCTCTTTGTGTGTGTGTGGGGGGGGGGTCTTTCTAGTTCGCATTCATATACACACCATCTATAGGTCTCTCTCGCACACTATGTATGATACTCTAGCTATTCCAAGCTAGATATCTTGGGTGCACTCATCGTACGCACACAAATTCCTTGGCTCTTTGCTCGTAACTCTCTCACGCTCCCCCCTCTCTCAAACTCTCCATCCACCTGGGTCATACATACACATGCATATCTCACTCGCACTCGATAGGCCCATCTAAAACTCTATCTCTCTCCCTCGTTCTCTCTCCATCTCACACGCACACACACACACAATCTCATGCCCAGCTAGCCAAGTATGATGGTTTGTCACTCGATTGTAGGCACACGCAGTCCCCCTATATGTATATGACTAGATAATCTTAGTCTCCATCACAAACATGTGCATGGTCTATCTCGATTTCTCTCGGGGCATCTTTCTATCACGCACGCACTCCCTCGATCTCCCACCCATATAGTCCCCTCACGATCTCGAGGGGATCTCTCTATCACAAACACACCCTCTCTCCCTCCCATGCGTCCATGCCATCCATGTGTCCCTCTCGACCTTTTTTCCTTGTTGGCCAGACCTCTATTGGACATGTGCTACAGGGGTGTCTCTCTCCGTTGCAAACAATCACACACTAGCTATCTTCGTGTATCTCCTCGCCTCGCTTTTCCATCTCGGAGATGCATGCGTGATATGTTCGCATAAGAAACGAAAAAACACACACTCTCTCTAATTGATCGTTTGTTGTCACTTTCTCTTTCACACACATACTCTTTTTGCACACTTACTCATTCTCCTTCACACGCACTTGATTTGTCTCGACTGTGGCACTCTCCTCCGTCCACAGCATATAAATTTATTGAAAAGTCAAACATCACAAAGTTTGACCATGTACGTGGAGAAAAACAATTACATCTAGTACGGCAAACATATGCCATTAGATTCACCATGAGATGTAGTTTTGTATGATGTATCTTTGGTATTGTAGATATAAATAACATTTGCGTAAACCTGATCAAAGTTTCCAAAGTTTGACTTCTAAAAAATTTACATGCACTGCATTATCGAGTGGATGGAATATCTCTTTCCCCCTCTCAGCTATCTGACGCACCACTCAGCCTTATCGGGGCTCCTCAATCTCTCTCAAACTTTATTGATCAGTTTGGTTCGTGACCTGACCCTCATGCCTTGATGGTCAGTACTGCCTGGTGTGGACGTGAGATGTAAAATATTTCTGCCTGGCCAGGCTTGTGTGGTGCTAAAGCGTTTGGTTCATGCCTGGGCCAGGCAAAGCATCAATGTCCCATCAATCAATCCATGCATCAATTGTTTAATGCTAATATCCATCCATGTTGCTGTTAGCCTCGTGGTCGCACGACCAGGCATGGCCAGGCGTTCGAAATCGGTCGCTTGGGCCAGGCTACTTGCAGTGTCTGGAGTTCAGCCAGGCTAATTAAAGTGCAAGGGAACCCAGCCCAGGCGGGCTTTCTTTTTCACAGTGTCTGGAGTTCAGTCACACATACACATGTCTCGCTCGCGCTATACATATAGACCCATCCAACACTCTCCGCCCTTGTTCTCTCTCCATGTGACACGCACCCCCTAAGTACCATAATCCCTCACTCCATCATAGGCTCTGTTTGGATCCATGGGTTAGAGTTAGTTTGGGTTAGTTTGGAGTCAACTAACCCAAAAAGATCCAAACAGGAGGGTTAGTTTAGGTTAGATGCATCTAACCCATCCCAGAGGTGCTTATTTGGGTTAGTTCTTCTCGGGACCACTAATAAACACTTTTTTCTCTCGTTCTCCCCGCAGTAGATCCCTCCCCACTTCCTCGAAGCTTCTCGTCCTCTCCCTCCCTCCCTCTCACACCGCCCGTGAAGGTGCCTCACCGTATCCGCGCTCCATCTAACCCTGCCATCCAAACACCTCTTTACTTAGAGTTAGTTCAGGGTTAGTTCAGGGTATGAATCTAGCTCTAACCTCTAACTGAGTTAGAGCATCCAAACAGGGCCATAGGCGCAAGCACTCCCCCCTCCTAAGTATGATTATCTCTTACTAGCCATCAGGAACACATGTATTGTCTCCTTCCATCCATACGTCTATCTTGATATCTCTCGGGGCATCTTCTATCGCGCACACACCTTGTCACTCGATCTCCCACCCATGTAGTCCCATCATGATCTCCAGGGGATCTCTCTATGACAAACATACACTCTCTCCTCGCCATGTCTGCATTTTCTCCGTACGTCTCTCTCGACCTCTCTCCCTTGTTTGTCAGACCCCTCTTGGCCACGTGCTAGGGGTCTTCCTCTATCGGTTCCAAACAACCACACACTATCTCCTCACCTTGCCTCCATTGTCGAAGATGCATGTGTGATATGTTTTCATAAGACACACACACTTTTTCTCTACTTTTATCGTGTGTTGTCCATGTCTCTTTCACACCTGCACACACACTTTTTTCACTCTCTCTCTCTCTCTCTCTCTCTCTCTCTCTCTCGTTAGGGACTCTGTCACGTCCATAAGCATATGGATGTTTTGAAAAGTAAAACCTCATAAAAGTTTGACCAGGTATATGTGGAGAGAAAGATTTACATCTGGAACGATCATTAGATTCATCACAACATGTACTTACTTCATACTATCATTTATCTTTGGTATTGTAGATATTTGTAATTTCTTTATAAACTTGGTCAAAGTTTCAAAAGTTTGACTTAAAAAAATGTTGTAACTACATTATCGAACGGAGAGAGTAGCTCTTTCTCTCTCTCTCTCTCTGCTATCTCTCACGGGCCTCCCCTCTCACTCGAACTCTCTATACCGACGGATTATACACTCACTGTGTCAGCGTATAGCTCCGTATATTGTTTAGTTGACCGGTCAACCAATCCACATGCTGCGTTGTCAGCTCGTGTTCTGTATCTTGGTGTGCTGGCCCATGTGGCAGTGGGTGAAAATAAGTAAACTAGAGGCCCATCTGACACGCGGTGAAGTAAACAAAGTTGAAACCACTCGGGGTAGCCACCCCACATGCTAGTAAATTGAGGGCGCATTGAGGACAAACTTCTTGTGCGCGAAGGACGCATTCGCGCACAATTCACCACTGCGCGGCGGCATGCACAGAAGGACGCACTCGCGCACACCCAACACACAACACACACCAGCACACGTGTACACCGGCGTCGCCGCCGGTTGAGATGGACGGCGAGGCAGCCAACAAGTGGAGGCGGCTCGAGCCAAAACCGCATCCAGCGAACCTGGACTTCATCAGCAGCCTCCCCGACGACATGCTGCTCGTCATCATCGGCCTCCTTCCCACCAAATCTGTCGTGCGGACCGCCCTGCTCTCCCAGTGGTGGCGCCCCTCTGGCGCTGCGTCCCCCTCAACCTCACCGTCGACAGTTGCCTCTGCGACGGGGATTGCAAACGCATGGCCTCAGTCTCCAAGGTCCTTTCATCGCACCCTGGGCCAGCCAGATGCCTTGACATCCGCATGTCCAGTACCAACTGCAAGGTCCAACCTAAGTTCGACGAGTGGTTCTTATCCCCCGCCCTAGATCAGCTCGACGAGCTCAGCTTTGAAGCTGGACAATGTCGCTCTCTGCCGCCGTCCGCGCACCGCCTCACGCCAACATCAAGTGGCCAGAGACTCAAAAACTTATTTGCCCATTAGTAACTTGTCAGGGCGGTGGAGTTTAGTTTGTATGATAATGCTGCATCCACCTAAAGTAACGAAAGTTCTTACGTAAACTTCCTAGTAATTCCCTCTTCCTAGGTGCAGCATTATTCCTAACATTTGTAATATCAGTTTGAAACTTGTAATATTGCCGTGTCCTATTCCAGCGTTTTCAAAATCCTGCGAATCAAACAGGTCCTGAGTTGGTGATGATGTTGTGCCTCCCATCTTTCACCAATAGCCGTCGGATCTAGATCTGACGCATACAAACCAAGCTTCTCCATTTTTGCAAAGAGATTCCCGTACTTCTTCCCTATTTACAAACAACTTCTTGTCTCTCACAATCAGCCTTATCTCCTCCCCACCACATCTAGAAGGCCGTGGAAAAATCTGGTGCGATGGCCGCTGCCGGAGCCGTCCACCCCCAATCTTGGTGTTCCGTGCAATGCACGGGCATCTACGCACGGGAAATTATGTCAAACAGGGCTAGTTGTAAGAAGGCTAGCTCTACAGCCATGATGATAGTGACTGCAGATGGTGAGGCTGACTATGGTATGCCGAACATGACGCCTATACTCAGGTATCATCTCCGGCGAAGGGTCTTGTCACTTCACTGTGAGGAGCAACACGTAATAATTTGACCAACGGGTAGTACAGTGCTAGTACTCCTACTACTACATTGGTAGTACTACCTTCGTCCTGGTTTACAGGTCCCCTTTGTAGTTTGTGTCAAATTTTGACTAACGATTTAACTAATAAAATGTTAATGCATGTCAAAAAAATTATCTCATTGGATTCGTATTTGAACATAGTTTTCAAAATATAATGTTTGGTAACATGCGTAAACATTTTCTTAGTTTAATCTATGGTCAAAATTTGACACGAAATACAATGAGGACCAATAAACCCGGACGCAGGTAGTACTACTACTAGTACTAGTAGCACCACCGTCTGGATTTAGGAGTAGTACCACATCCATCTGGATTTTTGTATTTGACTAGCAATATCTAGTAATGCATGTGACAAAATGTACTACTCCCTCTGTAAATAAATACATGGTGTTTTATTCCTATCGGTGAGAGAACTTAATGTTTTTTTGCTAACTACTAATAGGATTGCATGCAATGAACTAAACACTGCATGTCATGTTTGGTAGTCTCAAGTCATTGAAAGCATGCACGGCCCACATCTCTCATTGGTTGATATGTCACAAAATAAGAAACAAGGAGGGAGTTAATGCACCATGCCTAAGGCTAGCCATAGTGGGGGTAACATAAGTAGTATCATGCACTTGGGACTCGCAAACATGCTTATGTGGCAGGCAATTAAAGAAGAGAGAGATGGTTATAGTAACATAGGTAGATACCATAATGTAATAAATGTGATGCTACTATGTGTCATGCATGGCAATAAATGAGACCACTTATGATACTAATCTATGACACTATGCACTATAAAGATACTAGTAACATAGACTAGTAACATACGCATGTTACTAGTCTAAGTTACTCTCCACTATGACCAGCCTAAGTGTTTTGGGATTATTTGATTTTCGTAATGTGACTTACAAAACATTTTTGTTTACATGCATTAAGATTTTATTAGTTAAATCAAAGGTCAAAACTTGGCGCAAAATGCAAAGGGGACCAATAAACCAGTAAACATCAAACTTCTCTCGTTTGGCCCCAACTAGAGGTCCGGTGAGATGACTATACTGCACCGGCACGGAGGGGGACACAGCTTCATTTACTTATGGCAACTGCCTTTGGGTGAATGACACATGGGCCCAGGGGGTGGCTGGCCCACCTATCATACAGCCAAAGGCAGGTGCAGTAGAGGGCCAAGGAGTAGTACGAAATCCTACGCACCTACGCACACTAACCAAGGGCAAGAGTGGTCACTCGAATCGCAAGATCAGTTGACCCATGGAGGCGATGAGCATTAGCTGGCTGTGCCAGATGGTCCACGATGCCGGCCTGCGGCCCGGCAACAAGGAACGTCTCCAGGTAGTATTGGTTGAGGCCGCCAGGCCGAGGGGACACTTGGATGATAGCTTCGTCTCCTTGTTCGACGAGGTCCTCGTCGGTTTCCTCGACAAGTTCACCGTTGTCAAGAAGCTCGCGGACGACTTTGACATAAGCCTCCAGCCGACGCGCCCAGGCTCTGCGATGCCTGCCACCGTCAACGGCCACTATGGTGACAACCTCTTCGACGCACTGGTGGCCCTGCGACTGCCCGCCGTCGCGCCGGAGAATTTCCACCTCGAGGTCACGCTCGCCGCGTAGCGCCTGGCGCAGCAAGACACCATCGACATAATCACCCACGTCTACGCGCAAATCGTCCATAAGGACTACTACATGCAATAGGAGGACGATAGGACGCTGGCCTTCTTGGACCACAGGGCAACCTTGGACAACACTGTTTAGAAGCACGTTAAGCTCGCCGCCAACGCCGCTGCTCCTCACACGTCGGTTGGTGACCCGACGCACTAGGGCGTGAGGATGTTGTTGATGGATCCGTATGGATTTTTATCTTTCCGTCAAATCCATGTAGTAGTATATGATACTACAGTAATTATCTTACCTTTTGCATCAACTTCATAATTTTCGTACGTACTCCATGCATGAACAGGCCAGAACCAAACTTCTCATTACTCTAGGCAAAATCATTATTTTCTATCTATCGATCGCGCCATGGAGCAGAACCAAATTTTACAAGTTACGAGTTCATAAGGAAAAGCCTGCCGTGTTCGCGTCACACCCCCACACTATTGGTCCGGCACGCCGCTCAAGCGGGAATGTGTGCGGTGTTGCATTTTCACTTACAAGTGGGACCATAGTTGAGCAAACCGACTATCGGCAAACCCCCACCCCGCCCACCGCGCGATGGCTGAGAAAACAGGAGGGAGAAGAGATGGCTGAGAAATTGGTGTCGGATGGGACTCGTGTTGGTGGCGTGTGCCGTACTGCTAGACGTGAATGCTAGTTATGGCCCATGCCACCCCACTATATCAAGCCTATATCAAGGTACGTAGAACAAAATTACTGGAGTCCATGCTCAGCCCTCCTCTATCTCTCTTCTCAGCCAGCCAGCGGACGCGCGGAGCCCATCGTCTGTTTGCTCACATGCGGTCCCACGTGTCAGTGAAAATGCAAGCGGACCCACTGAACCTGCACATCTTTCACCTCGATGTGCTGGTGATGAAAAACAAATCCAAGAAAGATCTTCGGTGGCCGCTTTTGGAGTTACTCAAGAGTAGTAAGATTCTATTTACAGTTTAACCCAAGATGCACATCTCGTGGCTTCAACTACCACTCTATTTTCTTTCATGACACGACCTGGATGTTGGATGTCCCACGTGTCGGCAAAAGGAGGAAGAACCCGACCAAATCTTTGGTTGTGCTCTCAGATTAGACTAGTTGTGCTAACTTAAAATTTTTATTGTGTACTCCCTCCGTTCCAAAATACTTGACTTCCATTTGTCCAAAAAATGGATGTACCTATATACTAAAACATGTCTAGATACATATATATTTTGACAAATAGAAGGCATGTATTGTGCAATGGAGGGAGTAGAATGGATCCAAGTTTTTGTATTGGGAAGAAGAGTACATCCATATATTGATAGAGGGCAATTTAGTAGATGTTCTATCACTTTTAGCTAGCACAGAGGCTATAGATGAGATTAGTGCACTTGTTGATACTCCTACTTGGTATGCGTGTTGCTTCTTAGACGCAGAGAAAAATGGACCGGAGGGAGTACTAGAATAGAGGCTAGACATGAGACTAGATGCGAGGAAGCAACGTCTACTTCTTTACACTCGAAGAAGAAAGAAGCACGCAAGATCGAGCCTCCACAGATCAATAATGAATGCATTGAGAAGGCACTAATCCAACTTACAGCAGTAGTAAAATGTATTCTTGTGGTTCTTGTTTTCTTTGGTCTTGCTTTTCTAGTCAAAATTATCGTTGGAGTTCATGCAAAACGGAGGTCCATTTGGGGTCATGCGTTGCAGTTGGCCTTACAAGTGGGACCGCAGTTAAGGAAACCGACTATCGGCAAACCCCCACCTCGCCCTCCGCGCGATGGCTGAGTTAGAGAAACGATGAGGTTGAAGAGATTGCTCTAGCACGGACTCCAAGAAATATGGTGTCGGATGGAAGTCGTGCTGGTGGCGTGTGCCATACTCCTGGACGTGAATGCTTGTTCTGGCCCATGCCACCCTACTCCTCCTACTACTTACTATATAGTACTACTAGTATTGAGGATTCAAGGTGCTGGTTACGTAGTACAATATGGCTACAGTAAAAACACCTGCACGACGCGTGAAGCATGTGAAGCTAGTACATATAGTGTACTACTATTGTTGATTGGCCTCATCCGATAACCTATTGCAATGCACGTACAATTATGTATTCGGAAAATATTTTTTTGCCTCGTCGCACCACTCACTCACAGAAGCAACTCGAAATCCATTCATAAATTTAGTAAGTTTATCACAGGAATATCATTTTATTACATACAACAGGTCATCAACCCACACCGACAACGAGGACACATTATAAATACTAAAGTTTTCACCACACAACAAATAACAAGCAATGAAATGAACTTCAACTCAACCATTCCTCGGCGTTGGAAACGCTTGCTTTGAACCGCAAGTGATTCTCTGGGACGTGCCATCCATTGTCGATCTGGAGACCAATGCAAGACTGATCATCCAGGCTGAAGCAGCCTACTATATCAGTACTAGGGTAGGGAACCACCCAAATGTCCGAGGTATAGACACGGTTGCTTCTCATAAATGGTAGTAACGTTGTGTCAACAGTAGTTGGATCGCCTTTCACCATCATTGGATAGTTTTGTCCAAGGAAGAGCGAGTTTTCTCCAAGACTATCAATTCTGTACCAGGGAGAAGGAGTTGGTGCTAGCACACTAGTATCCATCCCGAATACCATGCAACGGGTGTTGGAATAGGTCCGGAGAGTGCGACCATGGGAGACTACACCTGCTTCCTTAGCAGTAACATCATCAGTGGGCTGTATACACACGAGAATAGGTGATCCATCGGAATTAGTTGCCAGGAGCCAAATAGTATATGGGCACTGCTCGTCCTCATGCTCGTGATCATCACCATTGTCATCTCCCCCTTGGTTATAAAAATCTTCAAGTATAGGTGGTGGAATCTTCGCAGGACCTTGGAAACACAAGAAGAAGATTAATTAGTAAAGGGAAACTTGCTAACCCGCATGCATGTGGATGAAACAATTATAATTTTGACTAGTTTGGAGGAAAACGGAGGAAACGGACCTCATACGGTCGAAACGGGGGTCTTGTTGATCGGGAGGGGTGTGGCGTACCGTAAAACGGAGGAAACGGACCTCCTACGGTCGAAACAGGGGTCCTGTTGATCGGGAGGGGTGTGGCGTACCGCAAAACGGACGAAACGGACTTGTGTTGGAGCGCTACGGTCGAAACGGGGGTCCTATTCATCGGGAGGGGTGTGGCGTACCGCAAAACGGGACTTCACGGGATACTGTTCATCTCCACCGTCGACCTCCTCCAGCCTCCACGGGCTCCTGTTCATCCAGCCTCCACCGTGCACTACTTCACCAGCTACTGTTCAACCACCCCTCCACCGTCTATTATTCATCCAGCCCTCCACTGTTTACTATTCATCCAGCCCTCCACACCACGGGGTCCTGTTCAACCACCCCTCCACGGCTACCCCTCCACCGTCTACTGTTCATCCAGCCCTCCACACCACGGGGTCCTGTTCATCCAGAGGCAACGCATCACTCACTGTTCATCCAACCCCCCCCCCACCGCAACGCTCACTGTTCATCCAATCGATCGACTTCAGTTAGCAGTAGTAGCGAAGGAATCACTCCATCGGGTTCAGTTAGCAGCCATCGATCGATCTCTCGGGTTCAGTAACGTGTAGCCTGAAGTGCAATCGCTCGGGTTCAGTTAGAGCCCAACGCCTCGTTCGGGTTCAGTTAGAGCCAACGCCTCGCACGTGTACGAGAGAAACGCGCATCGCTCGGCCCCGACCTCCCACCGTAACCGGCAACTCCCCGAAATTTTCCTCCCCCTCGCTTCTACCACGGTTTTTTCCGTCATGGACGGCCCAAAGAATGTCATGCAGCTGCGTCTCTGGCCCGCCCAGGACGAAAAGCCCATTTTCTGTCATGAGTTTTTGTCATAGAAGTAGGAGCCCACCACATCTATGATGATATCGGGTTTTGTCACAATTATCGTCATAGAAGTGTCATATGTATGACAGGAAAAAAATTCGTTCGGCCCAAAATGTCACGGATGTGCCTTTTTTTGTAGTGGGATGATAAGGAGATGCTATTCTATGATTGATATCATACTTAGCAAGCACCTTACGGAAAGCACCATGAATAAAATGTGAACCGCCATCAGTCATAAGATATCTAGGGACTCCAAATCTCGGAAAAATAACTTCTTTAAGCATTTTAATAGAAGTATTATGATCATCACTACTAGTTGGAATAGCTTCTACCCACTTAGTAATGTAATCAACATCAACTAAAATATGTGTATAACCATTAGAGGCAGGAAAAGGTCCCATATAATCAAAGCCCGAAACATCAAAAGGTTCAATAACAAGAGAATAATTCATAGGCATTTCTTGACGTCTACTAATGTTACCTATTCTTTGGCATTCATCACAGGATAAGACAAACTTACGAGCATCTTTGAAGAGAGTAGGCCAATAAAAACCAGATTGTAGTACCTTGTGTGCAGTTCTATCTCCAGCGTGGTGTCCTCCATATGATTCAGAGTGACACTTCTGTAGAATCTGTTCTTGTTCATGCCCAGGCACACAACGTCTAATAACACCATCTACTCCTTCTTTATAAAGGTGTGGATCATCCCAGAAGTAATGTCTTAAATCATAAAAGAACTTTTTCTTTTGCTGGTATGTGAAACTAGGCGGTATATATTTAGCAACAATGTAATTAGCATAATCAGCATATCAAGGAGCAGTATGAGAAGCATTGACTACCGCTAATTGTTCATCAGGAAAGCTATCATTAATAGGCAGTGGGTCATCAAGAACATTCTCTAACCTAGACAAGTTATCTACAACGGGGTTCTCAGCTCCCTTTCTATCAATAATATGCAAGTCAAATTCTTGCAGCAAGAGAACCCATCTAATGAGTCTAGGCTTAGCATCTTTCTTTTCCATAAGATATTTAATAACAGCATGATCAGTGTGAATAGTAACTTTGGAATCAACAATATAAGGTCTAAACTTATCACATGCAAACACAACTGCTAAGAACTCTTTTTCAGTAGTAGCATAATTTCTCTGGGCAGTATCAAGAGTCTTACTAGCATACTGGATAACATTCAATTTCTTATCGACTCTTTGCCCTAAAACAGCACCTACAGCATAATCACTAGCATCGCACATAATTTCAAAAGGTAAATTCCAATCAGGTGGCTGAACAATAGGTGCAGTGATCAAAGCTTTCTTAAGTGTTTCAAAAGCTTCTACACAATCATCATTAAAGACAAAAGGAATATCTTTTTGCAACAAATTAGTCAGAGGCCTAGAGATTTTAGAAAAGTCCTTAATGAACCTCCTATAAAAACCAGCGTGACCAAGGAAACTTCTTATACCTTTTATGTCCTTGGGACATGGCATCTTTTCAATAGCATCAACTTTGGCTTTATCAACTTCAATACCTCTCTCTGAGATCTTGTGCCCCAAGACAATGCCTTCATTAACCATAAAGTGACACTTTTCCCAATTCAGGACGAGACTAGTGTCTTCGCATCTCTGCAAAACTCGATCAAGGTTGCTCAAACAATCATCAAAAGAGGATCCATAGACGGAGAAGTCATCCATGAATACCTCACAAATCTTTTCACAAAAATCAGAGAATATAGCCATCATACATCTTTGAAAGGTAGCAGGTGCATTACATAAACCAAAAGGCATACGTCTATAAGCAAAAGTACCAAAAGGGCAAGTAAAAGTAGTTTTAGATTGATCATTTGCTGATACAAGTATCTGAGAGAAACCGGAATAACCATCTAGAAAGCAAAAATGTGTGTGTTTGGATAATCTTTCTAGCATTTGATCAATAAAAGGTAAAGGGTAATGATCTTTCTTAGTAGCTTTATTTAACTTACGGAAATCAATTACCATCCTATAACCTGTAATAATTCTTTGCGGGGTCAATTCATCTTTATCATTAGGAACAACGGTAATACCTCCCTTTTTAGGGACACAATGGACAGGGCTTACCCATTCACTATCAGCAACGGGATAAATAATACCTGCCTCAAGGAGTTCTAGTATCTCCTTTCTTACCACTTCCATCATCTTGGGATTTAACCTTCTTTGAGGATCTCTAACTGGTTTGGCATCTTTCTCTAATGAAATTTTGTGTTGGCATAATGTGGGACTAATGCCCTTATGATCATCTAGAGTATATCCAATAGCAGCTCGGTGCTTCTTCAGAGTTTTCAATAATCTTTCTTCTTCTTTCTCTGAAAGGTTAGCACTAATAATAACAGGATATATTTCTTTTTCATCAAGATATGCATACTTAATATTATCAGGTAACGGTTTGAGTTCAAACACGGGATCACCCTTGGGTGGAGGGGGATCCCCAAGAATTTCAACGGGAAGGTTATGTTTCAACATAGGTTCCTGTTTAAGGAACACTTCATCTATTTCTTCCCTTTCCTTCATAAACATATCGTTTTCATGGTGTAGCAAATATCGTTCTAACGGATCAGCTGGAGGAACAACAATGGAAGCAAGACCAATAATCTCATCCTTACTAGGTGGTTCCTTTTCACGAGGTTGTCTACTAAACTTAGCGAAGTTAAACTCATGAGACATACCATCTATGCCAACAGTAACAATATTCTTTTCACAATTAATCCTGGCACTAGCAATATTCAAGAAGGGTCTACCAAAAATAATGGGACAAAAATCATCTTGTGGGGAACCAAGAACAAGAAAATCAGCAGGGTACTTAACCTTCCCACACAAAACTTCAACATCTCTAACAATCCCAATAGGTTTAATGGTATCCCTATTAGCAAGCTTAATAGTAACATCAATGTCTTCTAATTCAACAGGTGTAATGTCGTGCATAATTTCTTTATAAAGATCATAAGGTATCGCGCTAGCACTAGCGCCCATATCACATAAACCATGATAACAATGGTCTCCTATTTCAACAGAAATAACAGGCATGCCTACAACAGGTCTATGTGTCTTAGTATCAGGTCTAGCAATATTAGCAGTCTCACCCAAGAAAGAAATAACATGCCCATCTAAGTCCTCATCCAAGAGATCTTTAACCATAGCAATACTAGGTTCAACATTACTTTGCTTAGGAGGTGTATAAGTCCTAGTATTGCTCTTACGAACAACAGTCGAAGCTTTAACATGATCTTTTATCCTAACAGGAGAAGGAGGTTTTTCAACATAAGCAGTAGGAACAATAGGATCACTATAGGTAATAGTCTTTTCTTCGACTGTAATAGGTGCAACTACTTTCACTTCAACAGGAGGATTATATTTAAACCACTTCTCTTTAGGGAGATCAACGTGAGTAGCAAAAGTTTCACAAAAAGTAGCTACTATCTCAGAGTCAAGTCCATACTTAGCGCTAAATCCACGAAAAGCATCGGTATCCATAAAAGATTTAACACAATCGAACTTAGGTGTCATACCTGAGTCCTTACCATCGTCGGAACCCCAATCTTCAGAGTTGCGTTTAATCCTTTCCAATAAGTCCCATTTGAAATCAATAGTCTTCAGCATATAAGAACCAACATAGGAAGTATCGAGCAGGTTGCGATTACAAGAGAAAGCCGAGCATAAAAATTCTGAATAATCATTTCCCAAGAGAGCTCATGATTGGGGCATGAATATAACATTGACTTAAGCCTCCCCCAAGCTTGAGCGATGCTTTCTCCTTCGCGAGGCCAGAAATTATATATGTAATTACGATCACGATGAACAAGATGCATAGGATAGAACTTCTGGTGATATTCCAACTTCAATCGCTTATAATTCCAAGATCCCGTATCATCACATAGCCTATACCATGTCAATGCATCTCCCTTCAAAGATAAAGGGAAGACCTTCCTTTTGACAACATCATCGGGAATACCTGCAAGCTTAAATAATCCACAAACTTCATCCACAAAGATAAGGTGTGGATGCAATGTTCCGTCTCCTGCAAATGGATTAGCTAGCAGCTTTTCTATCATACCCGAAGGAATCTCAAAGTGAATATTTTCATAAAGTTCAGTAGGTTGAGGAGCAACTCTTTGCTCTTCTGGTTGGGGTGAAGATACCCCAAACAAGCCCCTCAAAGGATTAGTTTCCATTGTGACAAGTGACAGAAAATTTCAGCACACTATATAAATGTTTCCTTACCAAGTTCCACTCACCAAAAGCGCTACACTCCCCGGCAACGGTGCCAGAAAAGAGTCTTGATGAACCACAAGTGTAGGGGATCTATCATAGTCCTTTCGATAAGTAAGAGTGTCGAACCCAATGAGGAGCAGAAGGAAATGATAAGCGGTTTTCGGTAAGGTTTTCTCTGCAAGCACTGAAATAATAGGTGACTGTCGGTGTCAAAACCGGCGGATCTCGGGTAGGGGGTCCCGAACTGTGCGTCTAGGCGGATGGTAACAGGAGACAAGGGACACGATGTTTTACCCAGGTTTGGGCCCTCTCGATGCAGGTAAAACCCTACGTCCTGCTTGATTAATATTGATGATATGGGTATTACAAGAGTGGATCTACCACGAGATCAAGGAGGCTAAACCCTAGAAGCTAGCCTATGGTATGATTGTTGTTCGTCCTACGGACTAAAACCCTCCGGTTTATATAGACACCGGAGAGGGCTAGGGTTACACAGAGTCGGTTACAATGGTAGGAGATCTACATATCCGTATCGCCAAGCTTGCCTTCCACGCCAAGGAAAGTCCCATCCAGACACGGGACGAAGTCTTCAATCTTGTATCTTCATAGTCTTGGAGTCCGGCCGATGATGATAGTTCGGCTATCCGGACACCCCCTAGTCCAGGACTCCCTCAATAGCCCCTGAACCAGGCTTCAATGACGACGAGTCCGGCGCACATATTGTCTTCGGCATTGCAAGGTGGGTTCCTCCTCCGAATACTTCATAGAAGATTGTGAACACCAGGATAGTGTCCGGCTCTGCAAAATAAATTCCACATACCACCGTAGAGAATAATATTTACACAACTTCAATCTACTGACGTACTTCATGGCATGACATCACGCCACGGCCAAGCCTTTACTTGAATTGTTTTTATTGTTCCACCTCAGCGTGTTTAGCGAAGCGGTTTCCTTGGCACGTCTTGTCGAAGCAGAGATCATGTTCCCCTTATTCCGGGATTCCCATCAATACGGACGTGGGTAACCCAACTGCGCCATTGATTGCGGCACTTGGGAGATAAGCGAGTTTTACCAGGCCGGAGGGGACGCATGGTTTCGTCCGCCCATATTTAAGGGGATAAGGATCCACCTTTTTACCTACGCCTTCTTCCTCGTTTGCTTATCCATCTCCGCGCACTCAAGCTCCAGCGCCCAAGTCCGCACATCTCACCTCAACCTTCTCCAAGCATGTCCGGAGCGGGAGGCAAGTGGATGGCCTCCTCCGTTACGGAGGGGCACATCAAGAAGCTGCGCAGCGCCGGATATTTGTCCAGCGATATCGCGCACCGGCTCCCCGACGAGGGGCAGCTCATCCCCACCCCCGGGCCTCATGAGAGGGTGGTATTCCTTCCCCATTTCCTCCGCGGGCTGGGCTTCCCACTCCACCCCTTTGTCCGGGGGCTCATGTTCTATTATGGCCTGGATTTCCATGATCTGGCCCCGAATTTTATCCTCAACATCTCGACGTTTATCGTCGTGTGCGAGGCCTTCCTCTGCATCCAGCCCCACTTCGGCTTGTGGCTCAAGACCTTTAATGTCAAGCCGAAGGTTGTGAAGGGCAGCCAAGTAGAGTGCGGAGGCGCCATGGTGGGCAAGATGCCCAACGTTACTTGGCTCGAGGGCGCCTTTGTGGAAACCATCAAGGGGTGGCAATCGGGGTGGTTCTACATCACCGAGCCGCGTGACCCTGAATGGGCAGCGGCCCCCGAATTCAGATCTGGAATCCCCACACGGCTCACCTCCTGGAAAGAGAAGGGCCTGACATGTGGCGATTCGGAGGAGCTGACCGGACTCCAAACCTGCGTCCAAAAGCTAGTGAACAAGAAGCTCAAGCTTGTCAATGTAGTCCAGGTCATGCTCATCCACCGGATTCTCCCGTGCCAACAACGGGACTTCAATATGTGGGAGTTCGATCCGGTACAGCACCAGACCTTGAACAGGCTCTTCGACACTACGTACGAAGAGGCCTGGAGGGTTCTGTTCAAGGGCACCGAGGCTCCCGCATCCGCTACCAAAGATCGCGGATTTAGCTCACAGCATCAGGCTGGCGAGGTAAGTGATTTTACCCTTTACGGGACACTTGTTTTCCATAGTTTGACTCTATGCGGGATCTAAACTCCCTCTCCTTTGACAGGACTAGCTGAAGAAGGCCGAGCGGACTAACTGTTCGACACCTTTGCCAGAAGACCCAACGGACGCCCGCTTAACGGGGCTGCTGGTTCCGGCACCCCACGTGGTGCCGGAGAAGAAGGCCAAGAAGAAGGCCACAGGAACTCGAAAGAGTTCTCGTCGTCAGGTGTTATCGGACTCATCGTCCGATGACTCCGAGGCGGACTCCTCCCATGAGGACGAGGAGGAGAAGAAAGAGGCCTCTCCCCCAGCGGGGGGAGAGAAGAAAAGGAAGACCTCCCCAACGAGGGAGGCCGAAGGGTCCAAGAAGGGAAGGACCCTTCCCCCGGACTGTTCCGCCAACACCGGCGACGGCGACGAGGATTGGCCTTCAAGGGCCAAGCCCCTGGCGAGATCGTAAGTATCCGGACTCCCAAATATCTCATAACTTTTCTTTTCGTCACCTGGTGTCTTTCTAATGCCGCATACAACCCTGTAGTCCGCCCAAGGACGATCTTCCCGCTTCGTCGAGCGGGTCCTTGGGTACGTCGGATGTGGATAGCACTTCACTTCCGACCGCCTCCTCCCCCCGTGACGATGCCGAGGTGGGATCCCAGAAAGGGGCCCACCAGGAGGAGCAGGCCCCGGAGGTGCCGCAAGGCAACCTCCCGGACTTTGGACCGGACTCCGCACCGGAACCTGCACTGGTTCCTGAGTCCGGCGGGCGGCCCCTTCATAAGAAGGGCAAGACTGTGACGTCAGCGGCCTCCGTCCAACCGGAGGCGCCGGATAACTTGCTGGAGGCGCTCAACAGCGCTTCCATCAAAGAGGAACACCGCACTATCATGAGTGCGGTGATTCAGAAGGTTCAGCTCGCCAAGAGCAGGCTGACCGAAGCCTGCAGCAGCCTTCTAACAAGCTTTGAGGTAAGAGTTTTAAGATATGTAAAATAGTACCGCATAGACAGTAGCCCCTGATGCTCGATTCGGTGTTCGTAAGGAAAAGCCGGACTGAGGATCTAAAAAGATATACGCAGGAGTCTTAACAAAAATATGTCAATATGGGAATGCAGGCTGCGCTGCTGACCTCTGCCGCACTGACTGCGGAGGTCGATGCTTTGAAGAGGAACCTCGAGCTGTCCGAGAGCAAGCTCGGCCGTGCCAAGAAGCAGCTCGAGGACAAGGAAGGTGAGTAACACCTTATTTAAAGTTGTACCTTACAGAAAAGGATTTGGTTGCAAAAGAATGAAAAGGATAACATGGGTATTCCAGGGGCTACGAACGAGGTGGCAACCCTGAAGGAGGCGGTATCCGCGGCTGAACGCAATGCGGCCGCGGAACGCGCCGAGCGAGAGAAGCAGGAGGCGCGGGCGGCGGAGGTACAGCAAGAGCTCCAGGCTCTCGTGGAAAAACACGAGAGTTTGGAGCGTGACTCGAAGACTCGGGAGTTCGAGCTTGCGTCGGCTCTTGAGTGCCAAAGCCGCTAAGGCCGAAGCCCACAAGGCCCTCCAGGAGATTGAGGCGTTGAAGAAAATAGCAGCCGGTAAGGCATTCTTCATGCAAAGCAAGCATGTAAAAGTGAATTACCTGTTACTTACCCGAATTCAGAGCTCTCTAGGAACGTTCACAGATCTGCCCCGTAGCGTGTCCGACGCTGCCGATTTCTACAGAGCCAAGGAGGGGAGCTCGACGGAGAAGGTGTTCTGGTCTCAGTATGTTGAGGCCGGACATCCGGTGCCCCTTAGCGACCAGCTAAAGCAGCTGGTCGAGCTCCACAAGGTGGCCGAACAGGCCATGAAGGGCCTCATAGTTCGGCTGTGGCCCAAAGAGGCCATGCCTGGGAGCTACTTCGGCGTGGTGCAGCGGCTGGTGGATGTTTGTCCGTGGGTTGAAGTCATCAAGCGCTCCGCCTGCATTGAAGGTGCCCGTCGGGCACTTGCCCATGCTAAGGTGCACTGGGGCAAGATGGACGCTGAGAAGCTTGTGACAGACGCACCACCGCCGGGCAAGGAGTATCGCACGCCCAAAATGTATTATAAGGGTGTCCTGAAGGGTGCCCGCATTATTGCGGGTAAGTGCTCCAACGATGTAATATTTGAGTAGACTCGCATTTTGTTATCATGTGCGCTGAAAACTTTGTTCATATGCGCTAAGCAACGCTTGTTAATTTAAAATATTACCTTCTGTGCGGCTGTTTATCAAATCTGAGAGATGGCAAGTCATCGGCTTCAGCCCCCATGCCACGAGTGCTGGGGTGTTTGGGATAAACTTGAGCGCTCTTGTTCCCATTTTTGGGTCCATCTAGGGAGGCGCCCAACACGATGAACGAGGCAACCGGACTTATAATGCTTGAACACTCTCACTTTGCCATAGAATTCTATAATTTTAAATTTCGGCGAAGCCCCTAGTGTTCGGAAGGCCGAATTCGGGGCGCTATCCACGCCTGGGCCGGACAAAGCCGGTTCCTCACTCTAAGTGGCATAAGTCTTTACGGACTCGAAAAAACCTCTCGAACAGTGATCGACTCTCGCCTCATCATGACGGTTAGTTTTAGCTTTCTCCACTGAGGTGCTCGCCCAGCTCAACTGGGGCACAATCGCATTGGTTCTCCCAGCGCTACCTTAGCCGATATAACGGAACGTAAGGTACCAAAACATGGGAGCTGGGCAAACCCAACTATTGACCCAAGACATGATTCGGAGCCGATGCATATAATTCTATAAGTTTGGGGTGCCGCACTTGTGAAAGTGTTCGGACTTATCACACCATAAAGTGGGGAACTTAAGCCCCTGGTGTATTTAGCCGTACCAAAGTGTACGGATACATCATGTCATGGATGAACACAGGTGTAAGAAAGGAATGTAGTGGTAGGCAAAAAGTGATGCATTGTTTATTTAAAAGGTACTGCCATGAATGCAGAATGATACAAATAGTGCGATAAGCAAGGGATGGAACTATTTAGCATGCCCCCCTCCAGGGGTAGGCTGCGGAATGGTGCATAAAACAGGTATAATGCTCGTAATGGAGACCACCTGGATACTCGGCGTGGCCTTTCTTCTTCCCTGGCTGTTGCATCGTGAGTTCGGCAGGTCTACTGTTGGACAGGGCCTCTGGTAAACGGAGTCCTGAGGATAAGAAAAAAAGAAAAAATAAAAAAAGAATGACACACTTGGGAGCCCTTGATGTGGTTGAGCCGCACTCTGGGCCTGCCGTGGTCGTGCCCCTCCCCCTATGCCCATGGTATCTTCAGAGCGTAGTGATGTACGTGGAGTACTGGTTTTGCAATTTTGCAAGGGATGGGGTTGGGGCCGCATTGCTACGCATGCTCGGAACATGCCAGGTGGTCTTGTTGTAGGTTACTCCGGGCACGCTTGGCGGTGTCCGGTCGCTTAACGGCCGGACTCGAGAATTGCCTTAAGAGGTTGTTCTGTACTTCTGCCGTGAGAGCCGTTGTATGCTCTTCTGTTCAGAGAGAGCGTTTAGTGTTTCCGTGGACCGTGATGACTCCTTGAGGGCCTGGCATCTTGATCTTGAGGTATGTGTAGTGTGGCACCGCGTTGAATTTTGCAAACGCGGTCCGCCCGAGCAGTGCGTGATAGCCACTGCGGAACGGGACTATGTCGAAGATTAACTCCTCGCTTCGGAAGTTATCTGGGGATCTGAAGACCACTTCCAGTGTCACTGAGCCTGTACAATTGGCCTCTACACCTGGTATGACGCCTTTGAAGGTCGTCTTTGTGGGTTTAATCCTTGAGGGGTCTATGCCCATCTTGCGCACTGTATCCTGGTAAAGCAGGTTCAGGCTGCTACCGCCGTCCATCAGGACTCTAGTGAGGTGAAACCCGTCGATGATTGGGTCTAGAACCAACGCGGCGAATCCGCCATGGCGGATGCTGGTGGGGTGGTCCCTTCGATCAAAAGTGATCGGGCAGGAGGACCATGGATTGAACTTTGGGGCGACTGGCTCCATCGCATATACGTCCCTGAGTGCATGCTTCCGCTCCCTTTTGGGTATGTGGGTTGCGTATATCATGTTCACCATCCGCACCTGTGGGGGGAAACCCTTCTGTCCTCTATTGTTCGGCGGCCGGGTCTCTTCCTCGTCATCGCTATGCAGCCCCTTGTCATTGTTTTCGGCAATTAACTTGCCTGCCTGCTTGAATACCCAACAGTCCCTGTTGGTGTGATTAGCTAGCTTTTCGGGGGTGCCGTGTATCTGGCACGAGCGGTCGAGTATTCGGTCCAAGTTGGACGGACCCGGAGTAGTTCTTTTGAATGGCTTTTTCCGCTGACCGGGTTTGGAGCCTCTGAATCTGGCGTTGACTGCCGTGTCCTCGGTATTATCGCCGTTAATGCGGCGTTTGTGCTTATTGTGACGCGACCTGCCATTACAGTCCTTGGTATCCGGACTGCCAGAATTTTTGTTGAGGTTGTTACTGCAGGCTAGCCAGCTGTCCTCTCCCGCGCAGAAGCGGGTCATGAGTGATGTGAGGGCTGCCATGGATTTCGGCTTTTCCTGTCCTAGGTGTCGGGCAAGCCACTCGTCGCGGATGTTATGCTTGAAGGCTGCAAGGGCCTCTGCATCCGGAGAGTCGACGATTTGATTTTTCTTGGTTAAGAACCGTGTCCAGAATTGTCTGGCCGATTCGTCTAGCTGCTTAATTATGTGGCTTAGGTCATCAGCGTTTGGTGGTCGCACATATGTGCCCTGGAAGTTATCAAGGAATGCGGCTTCCACGTCCTCCCAACACCCAATTGATTCTGCTGGCAAGCTGTTAAGCCAATGCCGAGCTGGTCCTTTAAGCTTGAGCGGGAGGTATTTGATGGCGTGAAGATCATCACCGCGGGCCATGTGGATATGAAGGAGATAGTCTTCGATCCATACCGCAGGGTCTGTTGTGCCATCGTAGGATTCAATGTTCACGGGTTTGAACCCTTCGGGGATTTGATGATCCATTACTTCATCTGTGAAGCATAGTGGGTGTGCGGCGCCTCTATATTGTGCTATATCACGAGTAGCTCAAGCGAGCTTTGTCTATTGTGTTCGGCCTGGCCGGAGTTGCTGTATCCGGTGCGACGGTCATCGTCGCGTATTGTGGGGCACCCACGCGATCCGTAGATTGATCTTGATTGTCTTGCCTTGTCCTCCAATATGTCTCGCAAGTCCGGCGCTTTCCCTCGTGGCTTTGTACCTTTCGAGCGATGCCGGGGTACGGCTTTAGTGGAGGGTCTGAAGGCCTCTCTGTCGCGTCCACGAGGTGGCCGATCGGCCGTATTGTGCGCTGGTGATGTGGGTTTGTATGCTTCCTCCTCTAATCGGGGCAGCAGCTTGCGTTTGGGGTAGCTTTTGGAGGGGCGTTCGAGTTCGTACTCTTCGGCCGCAAGGACTACGGTCCATCTGTCGGCTAGCAGATCTTGATCAGCTCTAAGCTATTGCTGCTTTTTCTTGAGGCTACTTGTCGTGTCCATAAGCCTACATTTAAAACGCTCTTGTTCGATAGGATCCTCAGGCATGACAAATTCGTCATCATCGAGGCTTGCCTCGTCTTCGGAGGGAGGCATGTAATTATCGTCTTCTACCTCCTTGTCTGCCGCTCTCTCATGAGGGCTGGCTTCTTCATCCTCCTGTGTTGAATCTTGCTGGAGGGGGTTGTCTTCGGCACTATCCGGGGTGTTGTTGTCTCCGGTGCCGGAATCTCCATTCTTACTGTGGCGGGATTTAGAGCGGCGCCGCTGACGCCGGCGCTTAGGCTGTTTCTTGGAGGGGTCTTCCTCCGTTGTTCCATCGCCGTTCCCATCCTTTGGGATGTCCACCATGTATATGTTGTATGACGAGGTGACTTTCCAGTGTCCCGTAGGCGCTGGTTCTTGATCGTCTCCGGCATCGTCGTCCATACCGTTGATGTCTTTGGAGTCGAAGTCTAGCATGTTGGTTAGGTCGTCGACAGTAGCTACAAAGTGGGTGGTGGGTGGGATTTGAATTTCTTCGTCGTCCGCATCCCAACCGTCCTGACCGCAGTCCGGCCAGGGCTCTCCTGATAATGAGAGATACTTTAGCGAGTTAAGGATGTCACCAAAAGGCGAGTGCTGAAAGATGTCCGTAGCGGTGAACTCCATGATCGGCGCCCAATCGGATTCGATTGGTAGAGGCGCGGGAGGTTCGGAGTCCGGTGAGGAGTCCGGCACCTCGGAGTCACAAGCTTCACAAGGGACAAGGTCGGTATTCGGCTCCATCATCACAGAGGTAGCAGCCCCCGAGGCAGTTTCTAGGCACCCATCCTCGATCGGCGCAGTCGGCTCCGAGTTAAGGGTCGGAGCGGACTCTTGTGCGGCCTCCAGGGCACTGTCCGGCGGCAGAGCTAGGTCATGACCATCGTGACAGTGCGGCGCACTCGGCTGTGGCTCGAATCCGTCGAAGATCAAGTCTCCACGGATGTTGGACGTGAAGTTCAAACTTCCAAATCTGACCTGATGGCCAGGGGCGTAGCTTTCGATCTGCTCCAGATGGCCGAGCGAATTGGCCCGCGGTGCAAAGCCGCCGAAGACAAAGATCTGTCCGGGGAGAAAAGTCTCACCCTGGACCGCGTTGTTGTTGATGATTGAAGGAGCCATCGGGCCTATGAGCGACGACACAGAGGAACTCTCAATGAAAGCACCAATGTCGGTGTCAAAACCGGCGGATCTCGGGTAGGGGGTCCCGAACTGTGCGTCTAGGCGGATGGTAACAGGAGACAAGGGACACGATATTTTACCCAGGTTCGGGCCCTCTCGATGGAGGTAAAACCCTACGTCCTGCTTGATTAATATTGATGATATGGGTATTACAAGAGTGGATCTACCACGAGCTCAAGGAGGCTAAACCCTAGAAGCTAGCCTATGGTATGATTGTTTTTCGTCCTACGGACTAAAACCCTCCGGTTTATATAGACACTGGAGAGGGCTAGGGTTACACAGAGTCGGTTACAATGGTAGGAGATCTACATATCCGTATCGCCAAGCTTGCCTTCCACGCCAAGGAAAGTCCCATCCGGACACGGGACGAAGTCTTCAATCTTGTATCTTCATAGTCTTGGAGTCCGGCCTATGATGATAGTTCGGCTATCCGGACACCCCCTAGTCCAGGACTCCCTTAGTGACAGATAGTTTTGTGATAAGATAAATAGTAACGAGCAACAAATAAATAAAGTAAATAAAGTGCAGCAAGGTGTCCCAATCCTTTATGTAGCAAAGGATAAGCCTGGACAAATTCTAATAATGAAGAAGGAGCTCCCGAGGACACATTGGGAATTATCGTCAAGCTAGTTTTCATCACGTTCGTATGATTCACGTTCGGTACTTTGATAATTTGATATGTGGGTGGACCGGTACTTGGGTACTGCCCTAACTTGGACAAGCATCCCACTTATGATTAACCTCTATTGCAAGCATCTGCAACTACAATAAGAAGTATTAAGGTAAACCTAACCACAACATTAAACATATGGATCCATATCAGCCCCTAACGAAGCAACGCATAAACTAGGGTTTAAGCTTCTGTCACTCTGGCAACCCATCATCTACTTATTACTTCTCCATGCCTTCCTCTAGGCCCAAATAATGGTGAAGTGTCATGTAGCCGACGTTCACATAACACCACTAGAGGAAAAGACAACATACATCTCATCAAAATATCGAACGAATACCAAATTCACATGACTACTAATAGCAAGACTTCACCCATGTCCTCAGGAACAAACGTAACTACTCACAAAGCATATTCATGTTCATAATCAGAGGGGTAATAATATGCATAAAGGATCTGAACATATGATCTTCCACCAAGTAAACCAAATAGCATCAACTACAAGGAGTAATCAACACTACTAGCAACCCACAGGTACCAATTTGTGGTTTTTATGCAAGATTGGATACAAGAGATGAACTAGGGTTTTGAGAGGAGATGGTGCTGGTGAAGATGTTGATGGAGATTGACCCCCTCCCAATGAGAGGATCATTGGTGATGACATTGGTGATGATTTCCGCCTCCCGGAGGGAAGTGTCCCCGGCAGAACAGCTCCGCCAGAGCCCTAGATTGATTCCGCCAAGGTTCCGCCTCGTGGCGGCAGAGTTTCGTCCCATAAGCTTGCCCCCGATTTTTTCCAGGGTAAAAGTGATGATATAGCAGACGATGGACGTCGGAGGCCCACCAGGGGGCCCAGGAGATAGGGGGCGCGCCCTATAGGGGGGCTGTCTCCTGGATAGGGTGTGGGCCCCCTGGCCTATTTATTTCGCTCATAAATTCTTAATAAATCCAAAAAGTTGTTTTGTGGAGTCTCAGGACTTTTGGAGCTGTGCAGAATAGGTTTCCAATGTTTGCTCTTTTTCCAGCCAGAATTCCAGCTACTGGCATTCCCCCTCTTCATGGTAAACCTTGTAAAATAAGAGAGAATAGTCATAAGTATTGAGATATAATGTGCAATAACAATCCATAATGCAATAAATATTGATATAAAAGCATGATGCAAAATGGACGTATCAGCTGGTAAGTTAGACACCGATCACACGGGGAAAGGGTCGCCCAGCGAGGATGACGACGAGGAGCCTCGCCCACCGAACACAGGGGGACAGAAGAAATTTCCCCCCGAGGTAAAGTCAGTGAATATGATATACGTTACTCACATCCCCAAGAGGGAGCGCAAGCGTGCATTAAGGGACGTCTATGCGATGGAGCCAGTCGCCCCAAAATTCAACCCATGGTCACCATGCCCGATCACCTTTGATCGCAGAGACCATCCGACCAGTATCCCTCATGGAGGTTCAGCCATGTTGGTCCTCGATCCAATTATCGATGGGTTTCACCTCTCGAGAGTCCTCATGGACAGCAGCAGCAGTCTTAACCTGCTCTATCAGGACACAATCCGGGAAATGGGTATTAACTCGTCAAGAATCAAGCCCACCAAAACTACCTTTAAAGGAGTAATACATGGTGCAGAGGCCCGCTGCACGGGCTCAAACACATTGGAAGTCGTCTTCGGTTTGGCAGACAACTTCCGAAGCGAAGACTTGATCTTTGACATCGTCCCTTTCCGCAGTGGCTATCATGCACTGCTCGGACGAACTGTGTTTGCCCGCTTCAATGCGGTCCCGCACTATGCCTATCTAAAACTCAAAATGCCAGGACCACGCGGTGTTATAACAGTCCATGGAAACATGGATCTCTCCCTCCGTACTTAGGAACACACTACGGCTCTTGAAGCGGAAGGGCAGGTTGGTCTTATGAAGCCAAACTCCACATCAGCAGTCCAGCCCACGGACCGTGTCAAATGAGTCTGGACCACCCCGCAGAATGATAGTCCATCTCGTCAGGAGCTCGATTAGCAATTCGTCCTCTCTCTTAGCCCAACCTAACTACAGCATATGTACCGCGTGCACATAACTATGCACTAAAGATACCATGGGTGATGATGGAGGCAAATCAAGGATAAAATCCAAAATACGGCTCGGTCGTACTTGGACCTCCATATCCACCTTTTTCTTAACTTCGTTTTTATTTCAGGTTCCCTACAACCCATATCACCTTTTCATGGTGCCAAGGGCCCTTTTTTCTGGCCCTTAGGAAAACTTACTCATTAATCATTTCAAAGGATCACGCAGCAAGGCGAAAAGCAGCGCAGATGTACGGCAGAGTACCTAAAGGATCTTCAACGATCACCTCTTCCCCCTTTTCATACCTGTACACAGCTTTCCCTTTTGCTCGGCATGTAAAAATAGCCTCGATGCTTATAAGTTATAACATTACCTGTACAAATACGTTTTGATGTATCAAGCATACTATAATGGAAATAGTTTTTCGCCCAACCTATTCGGTACTGGCTTATTTCCTAAATCTGTATTCCATCTCTTTTTTAGTCCGCTTGTCATGTACACCTCGGTACGACTTAAATCGCTAGGGGCTCCATTCAGCCACGTACGTTCCTTCAAAATAACATAAGTCCGAACACTTTTTACACTACAATTCAGCGTCCCGAATATAGCATTATATGCATCGGCTTCGAATCATGTCTTGGGTCAATAGTTGGATTGCCCGGCTCCTATGATTACTACCTTACGTATCGCTTGTTCGGCTAAGTTAGTAAAGGGAGAACTACTGCGATTGTGTTTCTGGCTCATCCAGATAAACACCTCAGTAGAGAAAGCCGAAAACTGACTGTCATGATACGGCGAGAGCTAGTCAGCTATTCGGCGACTAATTAGAAATCTCTTGCAATTTTTTCCGTGTTATGCGACGGATTGGTCCTTACCGGGTCGGGCATCTACAACACCCATGTTCAGACCATCAAACAATACCAGGGGCTGCGCCCACAATCTTATTGTCAAACTCTTATGGCTAAGTGAGAGTAATAAAGCCGCATAGTCTGATTGCCTGGTTTGCCGCACTAACACCTCCTTCATGGACCAGATTGTTGAGTTAAGTGTGTTTTTGTGCTGTTCCGAACAACCCTGTAGTATCTATGTGAGGGGCTGAAGCTAACGACAGGCCAACTCTCAGATTCAATAAACGGCCGCAATTGAGGATAAATAATTTTAGATGACACAAATATTATTCAAATGCCATGTTTTCATAATACAAAGTTTGGGCAACACGGATACATTCATTCAAAAATGATGTCCTTCGAGCACTAGCCCTCTACAATGCGGGATCCTTCAAGGATGTCGTTGAAATATCGCTCCGACGTACGGTGCTCCTTGCCCGTGGGCGGTCCCTCGATTGCCAGATTGGTGGCATTCATCTTCGCCCATTGCACCTTGACACGGGTGAAGGCCATACGGGCACCTTCGATACAGACTGACTGCTTTATAGCGTCAAGCCGTGGGCATGCATCGACTAGCCGCTTCACAAGCCCAAAGTAGCTACTGGGTATGGGTTCGGCTGGCCAAAGACGGACTATAACATCCTTCATGGGTAGTTCGGCCACTCTATGTAGCTCGGTCAGCTGTTTCGGCTGATCACTAAGGCGCACAAGATGCTCTGGCACAAGATACTGCGACCAGAACAACTTTTCTGTTGAGCTCCCCTCTTCGGCTCGGAAGAAATCTACAGCATCTGCAATACTTCGGGGCAGATCCACAAACGCTCCTGGATAACTGCAAATGCGTGTTAGTAAGGTGTACTTTCTCCTTACGAACTTGCTATGCATGTTAAAGGCCTTACCTGCCGTGATCTGCTTGGCTTCTTGGATCTCCTGATAGGCGCCTTGGGCCTCAACCCGGGCATCCTTCGCGCTTTGGAGCGCCGTAGTAAGTTCGGAGTCTCGATCCAACACCTTGCACTCCAAGGACTCACATCTGCTTATAGCATCTGTGAGCTCTTGTTGGACTTCATCCAACCTCGCTTCATGTTTTTGGCGGGCGGCTTGCTCCTCGTCCACCTCCTTCGTGGCCTCGGCCAAAGAACTCTTGAGGGCCTCGACCTCAGACGTGTCACCTTTGGGCGCTATCATAAAGCTCATTAAGATAACAAATCAGAACTAAATATCATTTCAGATAGGCTTCGGTATCACATACCTCGCGTTTCTTCCAACTTCCGCTTTAGTTCGGACACTTCGGCGACATGCGAGGTTGCCGCTCGCATCGAAGCCTGTCCATCAAAATAAATATATATGTTAGCTCCTGCCAAGCATTATTTGATCCTCTGTTCGGCCTTTCTTCACAAACGTCGGACAGAGTCTCAGGGGCTACTATCTATACAAGTATTCCTTTTGCAAATAGCCAAAAAAATATTATGTCACATACCTCAAACCCTGTTAGAAGGCTGGTATAGGCTTGGTTCAATCCGCTCTTGGTGGACCGAACCGTTTCAACCACCGTATTCATAAGGGTACGGTGTCCCTCCACAATGGAAGCACTCTGAAACGCTTCCACCAGAGTGTCCGGCGCCTCCGGACTGGTAGAGGACGCTGCTACGTCTTGAGCTTGCGTTGGTTTTCCTTGAAGAGGAAAGGGTGATGTAGCAAAGTAGCGTAAGTATTTCCCTCAGTTTTTTAGAACCAAGGTATCAATCCAGTAGGAGGCTCCTCAAAAGTCCCACGCACCTACACAAACAAACAAGAACGTCGCAACCAACGCAATAAAGGGGTTGTCAATCCCTTCACGGCCACTTGCAAAAGTGCGACCTGGCAGAGATAATATGATAAGATAAATATTTTTGGTATTTTTATGATATAGATTGGAAAGTAAAAGATGCAAATAAAAGTAGATACAAAACTTGTATGATAAAAAATAGACCCGGGGGGCATAGGTTTCACTAGTGGCTTCTCTCAAGATAGCATAAGTATTACGGTGGGTGAACAAATTACTGTCGAGCAATTGATAGAAAAGCGCATAGTTATGAGATTATCTAGGCATGATCATGTATATTGGCATCACGTCCGTGGCAAGTAGACCGAAGTGATTCTGCATCTACTACTATTACTCCACACATCGACCGACTCCTGCTTGCATCTAGAGTATTAAGTTCATGAAGAATAGAGTAACGCATTAAGAAAGATGACATGATGTAGAGGGATAAACTCATGCAATATGATATAAACCCCATCTTTTATCCTCGATGGCAACAATACAATACGTGCATTGCTGCCCTGCTGTCACTGGGAAAGGACACTGCAAGATTGAACCCAAAGCTAAGCACTTCTTCCATTGCAAGAAAGATCAATCTAGTAGGCCAAACCAAACTGATAATTCTAAGAGACTTGCAAACATAATTTAATCACACATAAAAGGATTCAGAGGATATTCAAATATTTCTCATAGATAAACTTGATCATAAACCCACAATTCATCAGATCTAACACACCGCAAAAAGACTTACATCGAATAGATCTCCAAGAAGATCGAGGAGAACTTTGTATTGAGATTCAAAGAGAGAGAAGAAGCCATCTAGCTAATAACTATGGACCCGAAGGTCTGTGGTAAACTACTCACAACTCTTCGGAGAGGCCTTGGAGATGATGTAGTGGCCCTAAATGGTCGATTCCCCCTCCGGCGGAGCGCCAGCGAAGGCTCCAAGATGGGATCTCACAAATACAGAAGGTTGCGACGGTGGAATTGAGTTTTCGTGGTGCTCCTTGATGTTCTCGGGGTACGTGGATATATATAGGAGGAAGAAGTAGGACGGTGGAATAACGAGGGGCCCACGAGGGTGGGGGCGCGCCCACCCCCAGGGGGCGCACCGGGCACCCTCGTGGCCACCTCGTTCATTTCTTGACGTCCACTCCGAGTTCCGTGGATTGCGTTTGTTCCAAAAAGATCGCTCCCGAAGGTTTCATTCCGTTTGGACTCCGTTTGATATTCCTTTTCTGCGAAACACTGAAATAAGCAAAAAGAACAGCAATTCGGGTTGGGCCTCCGGTTAGTAGGTTAGTCCAAAAAATGATATAAAAGTGTAAACATCCAAAACGGGTAATATAATAGCATGGAACAATCAAAAATTATAGATACGTTGGAGACGTATCAAGCATCCCCAAGCTTAATTCCCGCTCTTCCTCGAGTAGGTAAATGATAAAAACAGAATTTTTGATGTGGAATGCTACCTAGCATAATTCTCAATGTAATTTTATTTATTGTGGCATGAATGTTCAGATCCAAATGATTCAAAATAAAAGTTCATATTGACATAAGAAATAGTAATACTTCAAGCATACTAACTAAACAATCATGTCTTCTCAAAATAACATGGCATTAGAAGGTTCATCCCTACAAAATCATATAGTTAGGCTATGTTTCATTTTCATCACACAAAATACTCCCATCAAGAACAACCCCGGTTTCAGCCAAGCAATTGGTTCATACTTTTTAACGCGCTTCAGCTTTTTTCAACTCTCACACAATACATGAGCATGAGCCATGGATATAGCACTATGGGTGGCATAGAATATGATGATGGAGGTTGTGTGGAGAAGACAAAAAAGGAGAAAGTCTCACATTGACGAGGATAATCAACGGTCTATGGAGATGCCCATCAATTGATGTCAACATGAGGAGTAGGGATTTCCATGCAACGGATGCACTAGAGCTATAAATGTATGAAAGCTCAACAAAAGAAACTAAGTGGGTATAATGAAAAATTCCCACTAGTATATGAAAGTGAAAACATAAAAGACTTTCTATATGAAGAACATGGTGCTACTTTGAAGCACAAGTGTGGAAAAGGATAGTAACATTGCCCCCTTTTTTATTTTATTTTTATTTATTTTTTTCTTTGGACTTATTTTTCTTTTTATTTGGGGACAATGCTCTAATAATGATGATCATCACACTTCTATTTATTTACAACTCATGAATTACAACTCAAAACTAGAACAAGATATATGAATACCTCCGGCGGTGTACCGGGATGGGCAATGAATCAAGAGTGACATGTATGAAAAGTTATGCATGATGGCTTTGCCACAAATACGATGTCAACTACATGATCATGCAAGGCAATATGATAATGATGATGCGTGTCATGATAAACGGAACAGTGGAAAGTTGCATGGCAATATATCTCGGAATGGCTACGGAAATGCCATAATAGGTAGGTATGGTGGATGTTTTGAGGAAGATATAAGGAGGTTTATGTGTGATAGAGCATATCGTATCACGGGGTTTGGATGCACCGGTGAAGTTCTCACCAACTCTCAAGGTGAGAAAGGGCAATGCACAGTACCGAAGAGGCTAGCAATGATGGAAAGGTAAAAGTGCGTATAATCCATGGACTCACATTAGTCATAAAGAACTCATATACTTATTACAATTATTAGCCCTCGAAGAAAAGTACTACTACGCATGCTCCTTGGGGGGAGGTTGGTAGGAGTTAACCATCGCACACCCCCGACCTCCACTCAAGGGAAGGCGATCAAAAGAGCACCCCATGCAATAAATTTGTTACACAACTTTTACCATACGTGCATGCTACGGTACTTGCCAACTTCAACACAAGTATTCTTTAAATTCACAATTACCCAACTAGCATGACTCTAATATCACCACCTCTATATCTTAAAACAATTATCAAGCATCAAATTGATCATAGCATCCAATTCACTTTCTATGATAGTTTTTATTATACCCAACTTGGATGCCCATCATTCTAGGACCAATTTTATAACCATAGCAAATAACATGCTGTTCTAAAAGACTCTCAAAATGATATAAGTGAAGCATGAGAGATCAACAATTTCTACAAAATCAAGCCACCGCCGTGCTCTAAAAGATATAAGTGAAGCACTAGAGCAAAATTATCTAGCTCAAAAGATATAGGTGAAGCACATAGAGTATTCTAATAAATTCCAAATCATGTGGGTCTCACCCAAAAGGTGTGTACAGCAAGGATGATTGTGGTAAACTAAAAAGCAAATACTCATATCATACAAGACGATCCAAGCAAAACACATATCATGTGGTGAATAAAAATATAGCTCCAAGTAAAGTTACCGATAAACGAAGACGAAAGAGGGGATGCCTTCCGGGGCATCCCCAAGCTTAGGATTTTGGTTGTCCTTGGATTATCTTGGGGTGCCATGGGCATCCCCAAGCTTAGGCTCTTGCCACTCCTTATTTCATAGTCCATCAAATCTTTACCCAAAACTTGAAAACTTCACAACACAAAACTCAACAGGAAATCTCATAAGCTCCGTTTGTGCAAGAAAAACCACCACATAAAGTACTGTAATGAACTCATTCTTTATTTATATTGTTGTTAAACCTACTATATTCCAACTTCACTATGGTTCATAACCCCTGATACTAGCCATAGATGCATCAAAATAAGCAAACAACACACGAAAAACAGAATCTGTCAAAAACAGAACAGTCTGTAGCAATCTGTAACTTTCGAATACTTCTGGAACTCAAACAATCCTACCAAAATAGGAACTCCTGGTAAATTTGTCTATTGATCTACTGCAAAAAGAATCAATGAAAAATCACGTTTCTGTGATTTATTAAAATTATTCTCGTGCGTGCAAAAGTTTCTGTTTTTCAGCAGAATCAAATTAACTATCACCGTAGGTTATCCTATAGGTTCTACTTGGCACAAACACTAATTAAAACATAAAACCACATCTAAACAGATGATAGATGGAAAATTTATTACTAAACAGAAGCAAAAAGCAAGAAACTAAAATAAAATTGGGTTGCCTCCCAACAAGCGCTATCGTTTAACGCCCCTAGCTAGGCATTGAGATTTCAATGATGCTCACATGAAAGACAAGAATTGAAGCATAAAGAGAGCATCATGAAACACGTGACAAACACATCTAAGTCTAATATACTTCCTATGCATAGGCACTTTATAAGAAAACAAATTATCATAGCAAGCAAAAATTAGCATATGCAAGGAAGTGGAAAGAAACAATAGCAATCTCAACATGACGAGAGGTAATTTAGTAAGATAAAAATTTCTACAACCATATTTTCCTCTCTCATAATAATTACATGTAGGATCATAGGCAAATTCAACAAAATAGCTATCACATAACATATTCTCAACATGATCCATATGCATGCAAAGTTGACACTCTTCCAAAATAGTGGGATTAACATTAACTAAAGTCATGACCTCTCCAAACCCACTTTTATCAAAAATTTCATAAGATTGATCAAAATCCAAATATGTGGGGTCTAAAGTTGACACACTTCCAAACCCACTTTCAATATTATTGCAAACACTATTATCAATCTCATATTCATCATGGGGCTTAAATAAATTTTCAAGATCATAAGAAGAATCACCCCAATCATGATCATTGCAACAAGTAGTAGACATAGCAAAACTAGCATCCCCAAGCTTAGGGTTTTGCATATTATTAGCATGATTGATATCAACAGAATTTATAATAACATCATTGCAATCATTCTTTTCATCGAAGGAACTATCGTGAATCTCTTCATAAATTTCTTCATCACAATTTTCAGATTCACGAATCTCAAGCAAAACCTGATAAAGATAATCTAGTGCACTCAAATCACTAGGACTTGGTTCATCATAATTGGATCTCTTAAAAAGAATGGCAAGTGGATGAGGATCCATAGATCTTAGCAAGCGAAGATGCAAGCAAAAAGAAGGTACATGGTAACACAAGATCGAACGGAAGGAGGGGCGAAGAAAAGGCAAAGGTGAAGTAGGGGAGAGGAAAACGAGAGGCAAATGGCAAATAATTTAATGCGAGGGAGAAGAGTTTGTGATGGGTACTTGGTATGTCTTGACTTGAGAAAATACCTCCACGGCAACGGCGCCAGAAATCCTTCTTGCTACGTCTTGAGCATGCGTTGGTTTTCCTTGAAGAGGAAAGGGTGATGCAGCAAAGTAGCGTAAGTATTTCCCTCAGTTTTTGAGAACCAAGGTATCAATCCAGTGGGAGGCTCCTCAAAAGTCCCACGCACCTACAAAAACAAACAAGAACCTCACAACCAACGCAATAAAGGGGTTGTCAATCCCTTCATGGCCACTTGCAAAAGTGAGATCTGATAGAGATAATATGATAAGATAAATATTTTTGGTATTTTTATGATATAGATTGGAAAGTAAAAGATGCAAATAAAAGTAGATAGAAAACTTGTATGATAAAAGATAGACCTGGGGGGCATAGGTTTCACTCGTGGCTTCTCTCAAGATAGCATAAGTATTACGGTGGGTGAACAAATTACTGTCGAGCAATCGATAGAAAAGCGCATAGTTATGAGATTATCTAGGCATGATCATGTATATAGGCATCACGTCTGTGACAAGTAGACCGAAACGATTCTGCATCTACTACTATTACTCCACACATCGATCGACTCCTGCCTGCATCTAGAGTATTAAGTTCATGAAGAACAGAGTAACGCATTAAGAAAGATAACATGATGTAGAGGGATAAACTCATGCAATATGATATAAACCCCATCTTTTTATCCTCGATGGCAACAATACAATACGTGCCTTGCTGCCCCTCCTGTCACTGGGAAAGGACACCGCAAGATTGAACCCAAAGCTAAGCATTTCTCCCATTGCAAGAAAGATCAATCTAGTAGGCCAAACCAAACTGATAATTCAAAGAGACTTGCAAAGATAACTTAATCACACATAAAAGAATTCAGAGGAGATTCAAATATTTCTCATAGATAAACTTGATCATAAACCCACAAATCATCGGATCTCGACAAACACACCGCAAAAAGACTTACATCGAATAGATCTCCAAGAAGATCGAGGAGAACTTTGTATTGAGATTCAAAGAGAGAGAGAAGAAGCCATCTAGCTAATAACCATGGACCCGAAGGTCTGGGGTAGACTACTCACAACTCATCGGAGAGGCCTTGGAGATGATGTAGAGGCCCTCCATGGTCGATTCCCCTTCCGGCGGAGCACCGATAAAGGCTCCAAGATGGGATATCGCGGATACAGAAGGTTGCGGTGGTGGAATTAGGTTTTTGTGGTGCTCCTGGATGTTTTCGGGGTACGTGGATATATATAGGAGGAAGAAGTAGGTCGGTGGAGCAACAAGGGGCCCATGAGGGTGGGGGCACGCCCACCCCTAGGGGGCGCGCCGGGCACCCTCGTGGCCGCCTCGTTCGTTGCCTGACGTCCACTCCAAGTTCCATGGATTGCGTTTGTTCCAAAAAGATCGCTCCCGAAGGTTTCATTCCGTTTGGACTCTGTTTGATATTCCTTTTCTGCGAAACACTGAAATAGGCAAAAAAACAGCAATTCGGGCTGGGCCTCCGGTTAGCAGGTTAGTCCCAAAAATGATATAAAAGTGTAAAGTAAAGCCCATAAACATCCAAAACGGGTAATATAATAGCATGGAACAATAAAAAATTATAGATACGTTGGAGATGTATCAGACGCCGGTGGAGATGGCGCCCCCCCTTCGCTCGAGGAAAGCTGCTGGTCTGATTCCGGAGCCGTATGGGTCTCCAGAACAATATTCGTTTGGGGGGCGAATTGAGCATGGCCCCCGTCACCGGTCTCCATGGGGGTCGATTTCCCCCTCTCTTCGGCAACAGAGGTATTACCCTCCGTCGCCACCTTCATGGCCTCCTGCACCTCCCCGGGACCTGGAGAGGTTCTTTGGGACAATACATCGGTGTTGCCCGTAGTAGTGGGTGGAGAGATCTACGGAGGCGACTCGCTCTCCATCGCATTCGGCCCTAGCGAGTTCCTAGATGACGATGATCGTTGGGGAAGATCGTGAGTCGGGCTACAGTGTGCAATTCAACATGTTAGAATCACAAGGCATTAAACCGGATATGTCAACAAGGTCTTTGGAAACTTACGATCCGGCCAGGGGCTTCGACCTGGGGTGCCACTCAGGGGTGGCGTCGGCATTCGATTCAGAATCATCCGAAAGGGAGAGTTTCCCCTTCTTGGACGCCTCCGCCTCTAGGTCCACAGAAGCCGCCCTTTTCTTCTTTCCCTCCTTAAGGGGAGAACTGCTCTCTTCCTCCTCTTCATCTTCGTCATGAGAGGAGAAAGTGTCGGGGTCTTCGGACACAGCATCCGAAGCACCTTTGCGGCGGAGGCCACTTCTGGTCTCCCTGCTCTTCTTCTTGGCCTTCTTCTCTGTCGCCTGATACAACGCCGGAACCAGCATCTTCTTCAACAAAGGGATGGTTGGGTCTTCGGGCAGTGGAGCCGGACATTGGATCTTCCGCCTTCTTTATCCAGGCCTATGGGAATAAAGGAAAGTTCAATATACTCCTTGGATTTGCAAATTAAAGATATCAGAAAACTTACGGGAGTGGACAGATGAGCACACTCAAGGCCGTGGTCTTCGGTCGTCTCCGGCCACAACTTCTGAGCCTTGAAAAGCAGCTTCCATATGTCTTCGTGCATCGTGCCGAAGAACCGCTGTAGGGTCCAAGGACCGGCTGGGTCGAATTCCCACATATATTGAGCCTGTCATTGGCAGCGGAGAATCCGATGAAAGAGCATCACCTGGATCATGCTGGCAAGACTCGTGTTCTTGTTTATCATGCCCTTGATGCAACTCTGCAGTGTCGTCACCTCGTCAGGCGATGCCCAATCCAGGCCCTTGTTGATCCATAAGGTAAGCCGCATGGGAGGCCCGAATTTGAACTCGGGAGCGGCGGCCCATGTGGTATCGCGGGGTTCTATGATATAGAACCACCCCTACTGCCATCCCTTGACAGTCTCCACAAAGCTCCCCTAGGGCCAGGTGACGTTGGGAAGTTTGCTCACCATGGCGTTGCCGCACTCCGCGTGTTGACCTTCAACCACCTTTGGCTTCACATTGAAAACCTTAAGCCATAGATCGAAGTGGGGAGGGATGTGTAGGAATCACTACAAAAAAAGACACATCCGTGACATTTTGGGGCAAACGATTTTTTTTTCTGTCATACATATGACACTTCTGTGATGATAATTGTGACAAAACCCAGTATCATCATAGATGTGGTGGGCTCCTACTTCTATGACAAAAAATCATGACAGAAAATGGGATTTTCGTCCTGGGCGGGCCGGAGACGCAGCTGCATGACATTCTTTGGGCCGTCCATGACGGAAAAAACCGTTGTAGAAGCGAGGGGGAGGAAAATTTCAGGGAGTTCCCGGTTACACTGGTAGTTCGGGGGGCCGAGCGATGCGCGTTTCTCTCATACACGTGCGAGGCATTGGCTCTAACTGAACCCGAGCGAGGCGTTGGCTCTAACTGAACCCGAGCGAGGCGTTGGGCTCTAACTGAACCCGAGCGATTGCACTGCAGGCTACGCGTTGCTGAACCCGAGTGATCGATCGATGGCTGTTAACTGAACCCGATGGAGCGATTCCTTTGCTACTGCTACTAACTGAAGCCGATTGATTGGATGAACAGTGAGTGTTGCGGGGGGGGGGGTGGATGAACAGTGAGCGGTGGTGTTGCCTCTGGATGAACAGGGCCCCGTGGTGTGGAGGGCTGGATGAACAGTAGACGGTGGAGGGGTGGTCGTGGAGGGGTGGTTGAATAGGACCCCGTGGTGTGGAGGGCTGAATGAACAGTAGACGATGGAGGGCTGGATGAACAGTAGATGGTGGAGGGTGGTTGAACAGTAGCCGGTGGAGTAGCGCGCGGTGGAGACTGGATGAACAGGAGCCCGTGGAGGCTGGAGGAGGTCGACGGTAGCCCGTGGAGGCTGGAGGAGGTCGACGGTGGAGATGAACAGTATCCCGTGGAGTCCCGTTTTGCAGTACGCCACACCCCTCCCGATGAACAGGACCCCCGTTTCGACCGTAGGAGGTCCGTTTCCTCCGTTTTGCAGTATGCCACACCCCTCCCGATGAACAGGACCCCCGTTTCGACCGTAGGAGGTCCGTTTCCTCCATTTTGCGGTACGCCACACCCCTCTCGATCAACAGGACCCCCATTTTGACCGTAGGAGGTCCGTTTCCTCCGTTTTGCGGTACGCCACACCCCTCCCGATCAATAGGACCCTGTTCCGAACATGGCCGGTCGAACACAAGGCCGTTTCCTCCGTTCTGCGGTACGCCAGGCCTCGTTTCCATCGCCTGTTCCGTCCAAGCCGGTTGGCTCCCACGCGTTTCGTTGCCTCCCGATGAACGCGACGCATTCCGTTGCCTCCCCATGAACACGACGCATTCCGTTGCCTCCCCATGAACACGAGCCCTCGCCATACGTATGCGCGACTAGGCGTTCGAGACCCCGCCAATATGTACACATACGTGGCCGTATTTTCTTTCTTGCACCATGGCCACTGTACATACGTGTACATGCTACGTGCGCACCTCTACTATGACACGTGCGCGCCTCTACTATGACACGTGCACGCCTCTACATCGACCAGTATGTACGTACACGTTCGCGACCAGGATGACAATGCTACGTACACTTCGACCAGGTGGGTCCCGACTGTCAGGCACTTCCTTGCCTGCGAAGATGTAGCTGGTGGGTCCCAGCAGTCAGGGGGGTGAATCGTTTTTTTTGCCCAGACGCACTTCCTTGCGTGTGAAGGTGTAGCTGCTGGGTCCCAGCAGTCAGGGGGGTGAATCATTTTTTTTGCCCGGACGCACTTCCTTGCGTGCGAAGGTGTAGCTGGTGGGTCCCAGCAGTCGGGGGGGTGAATCGTTTTTTTCGGACGCACTTCCTTGCGTGCGAAGATGTAGCTGGTGGGTCCCAGCAGTCAGGGGGGCGAATCGTTTTTTCAGACGCACTTCCTTGCGTGCGAAGATGTAGCTCGTGGGTTCCAGCAGTCAGGGGCGAATCATTTTTTTCACGAAATACGGTGGCCCGTCCGGTGGGTCCCCGCTATCAGGTGGAGGAATAATTATTGTTCGCATAATAAGGAGGCACTTCCTTGCGGCTGCCCTGGACCCAGCTGTCAGCCTCTCCACGTACAGTCCACGTCCGATGGATGTCGTTCCTTGACCACGTTGACCACGCCGCGCCGAGAGCACCACGGCGGTGGACGACGGCAAGGCCTAGGAAGGGGACGACACGGAGCCGGGGAAGTCGCGACAATGGATGCACACGCGGAGAGGAGTACGAGGGTTCACTGGTTCGGCTGCGCTACCGTCGTCGCAGAATAACAGGGGATGTGGGTGAGTGGAGGGATGGCTTGGCCAGTGGTGGGAGTAGTAGGGGGCGGTGAGGCCTCCGCGGCAACACAGTCGGCCACGAGAGGCAGGAGCAGGCGGCATGACCGGCGCTGCTTTGGGAAGCTGGAGCAAGAAGACCAGAGGTTGAAAAAGCACGACGGTCATTGGATGGACATCGTACGGTCACTGCAGCTAGAATCGTTTATATTGACTAAGTTGACAAAGCCCTTGGTACGTCAACTTAGTAGGCCCACAGGTCAGCTTCCGAAACGGTGCGCCCCAGATGTCAGGGGGAGGAATCATTTTTTGGGCGGGTGAAGCTAGAATATCCGAGATTGAAGAAGAAGCACGGCATCCGTTGGATGGACATCCAACGGCCGCTGCTGCTAGAACCGTGTGTTGACTATAAGTTGACAAAGCCTTGCATACGCGTCAACTCTGTTTTTTTAGGGGACGCGTCAACTTAGTAAGGCCAGAAGTGTGTGGCAGAGAACTTATAGCCCATTTGAGATTTGTAAGAATGTGTAGCCCATTTTTGAGTTCTAATGGAATTTACTACATCCCATTTACAGTTTGTTAAAAGTACAACCCATTTCAACCAACCGTTCAAAATAGAATTCAATAAAATTTCCCACATTTTGATGGGATCCGAATATTTTTATCCCGAAATTTCTAGTCAAATTAAATACAATTTCAATATAAATTTATATTACGTAAAAATCCAACGAAACATTGCGCTCTCAACAATTAATGAAATTAAAATTTTCAATATTCCAAAAATAATATTTTATAAAGTAATCACTGTATGGTGCATTTTTTTATAGTTACTACCCAGTTTTTATAATTACATCCCATTTATTATTTCTTAAAGCCCATTTTCTTGTTAAGCCTAATGCATCCCTCCTAGAAAAGATTTGCAGCCCAGCGGGGCAGAGAATAACAACTTGACCTTGTCTGGGTATTCCTCAAAAAAAAGTATAGCTGGGCTAGCCATTTTCAGCTTGAAAAAAATTAATATCTGGGCTGGATATCTGGCCTGGGCTAGATGGGCCACAGCCCACCCAGTTAATACCCGCAGCGATGTTTTCGTTGTTGTTCAGAGGAGAAAAATTAATATCTGGGGTAAACATCAAAAAACTCTGCAGTGCTCACACCTCAAAAACACAAATACTGCTCGAGCTGCTTGGTCCTAGCTGTTGGTCACTTCTTGTGCAATTCTCTCGTTTATTGACTACTCCCTCTTTTCGGTTTATAATGCTCAATTCAAAAATCTCACCAATCAAGGTAGATGGCGAGTGGTGGAATACTTTTTGCAGTTTTGCAAAAGCACCTAATTAATGCTCTTGTTATCCTCAAAAAATTATGTTTATCAATGCATTAATTGCAATGCATGCATGCATAAAGTACATGATTGGTCAATTTTCTCTTAATACTTGCATGCAATTATTTAATGCACCTTGGAATCTGAACATGTGATGGAAAACAACCAAATTGAGCCTTATAAAATGGAAAAACTAAAATTTTGAGATAAGCCCTATAAACCGGAAAGGAGGGAGTACATAGGTTGACAATGGTGTGGGACCGTGATGTCAAGAAACCAGGAGGAAGCAAAATAAATTATAGTAATATATATATATACATATATATATATATAATAAGGAGGCACTTGCATACGTGAGGCTATGGCCCTGGTGGGTCCCCATTGTCATCCTCTCCAAGTAAAGTCATCTCCTCGCCCGCGCGCGCTTTCTGCCTGAAACAGTCAGCGCCGGCCGCCCCGCTCCCGGTGCAGGCGATTGCTCCGCCCTCAAACGACACAAGTGTCGTCCATCCGTCCATCTGCCGCACACATTAATGATACACGGTTGCCGGACGGCTACTCCGGCGCCACACGTCCGTCCCTCCGCCCGCCCACCATTGCTATATAAACTACTGCGCCAGCCATAGCCGTAGTCATCCGCATCCGTTCCCTTTCTCCTGTCCACACCACTACTGCCCACCATGGCTTCCTCACGCTCCAGTGCTCTTCGGGACGGGCGGATGATGAACAACAAGAAGATGGCAGCCATTGCTGCCGACTGGCTGACTGGCAGGCAGCCGGAGGACGACGACGTCCCAATGGAGAACATGGTAGTCGACGATCCGGCGCCAACCCCCTCCTCCGTGCCATCCTCGCCGATGCATTGCACCATGACCATCGTCGAGGACCGTGCCCAATATATGGACAGGGTGAGGCAGATGCGTGAGGAGCAGTTCCGGGAGGCGCAGGCCGACGCCGCCTACAACCACCATCTCCTCCAGGAGCACCTGCAGGCGGAGGAGCAGATCACCGTGGAGCAGGCGGAGCAGGAGGCGCTGCTCGACTCATACCGCTCCGCCCGCAAGGGCCGCCTCGAGCGCTGGCGGTACCGCATGCGGGTGGCGGAGGCTACGGCCGCCTACAAAGAGGCTAGCAAAGAGGGCGATGAAGCGGTCGAGGCACTGTTTGGCGAGACCGAGGACAAGGTAGAGGACAATGCCGGCTCCGACGAGTCCCCGCTCTGCTGGCGTCGATGACGCCCTGCTCCGCCGAGGCCCCGCGGCGCCAACAACGAGGGAGAGGACACCGCCGGCTCCACTGAGGCCTCGCCCCGCCAACAACGAGGCAGAGGACATCGCCGGCTCAGCCGAGGCCCCACCCTGCCGGCAACGTGGGGGAGGATTTCCACCGCTCCGCTGAGGCGCCGCCCGCTAGCAACGAGACAGAGGACATCGCCATCTCCGTCGAGGCCCCTCCCCACTGCCAACAAGGCCGCGCCACACAGAAAACGAGGAAGAGTAGAACACGGTAGGTCGCCGCTGCTCGGGTCCAAGTAAGGCCACCGCTGCTACCCTCCGGTTGAAGCCAAGCTAGGCGGGTTGACCATTGACGACCGGTTAGATTCTTGGCGGCAACGTGGAGTCGGAGAGCTGCGCTGGAGAAGAACGCTGCTTCTACTTAACTGCTGGTGTAGTTGGCTGACTGATACGTGGGCCCAACAGGCCACATGTCAGTTATGCAACTACACCTGCAGTTAAGTCACCGAAGCTTCTGTTCGGCTCAGCGGGACACAGGTGGGTAGCTTCGGTTAATTAGTTATACCTCCAGCGCACCCCTTTTTAGTTTTTTTTAGAAAAGGAGGATGACCCCCGGCCTCTGCATGTGGGAGATGCATGAGGCCACAAACACCCCTTTTTAGTTGAAGAATGTATGACATGTAATGAAATCTGGCATGTTTATATGAAATCCGGCCGTGTATGAATGAATTTATTTCGATTAGTTCAAATTCGTGTATCACTGGCACTGGGTGAACATGCAAAACAATACGTACTAGCATTATTCCCAGGGCGATCACCACGTTTGCAGCAGTTTCACATGTACTCCCTCTGGTCCTTTCTAGTCTGCATACAAGTTTTGTCTGCAGTCAAAGTATCTCTACTTTGACCAATCTTATACAAAAAAGTATGCACTTTCACAATGTGCGAAGTAAAAACAAACAGAAGGAGTACAAAGAGTTTGAGCAGCTTTTTAGCATTTCTGTACATTGCAATCAAACACACAGGCCTGGCAATTCATAGAGAACATTCAAAACAATCGATGATTATGCATCTCAGCGACTCACATGTCAGAGGCAATATTTACTTCACAACTAAAGAATAAAGAAAAAATTGATCGCCGCTGCTGACAGCAAAGGGCGTCCCATTCGAAAATATCAAACGCATATCTTGCTAAAATCAATGAGCAAAATTTGACAAGGTTGTCCCATTCCAAAATATAAAATGCCTACAATTGTGGAATGGGCAGGGTTTGCCATCAGTTCGGACATTGACATGGCACCTCGTGCTAAATAAACCAGCTGTTCTTTTTGTGCAGTTCCACCAAAATCAACCAAATTCGCGCATAGCTTGTATGATTTCGCCCTTATATGTTGCAACTCCTTGAACTTATGGGCACCTCCTTTCTTGTGGTGGAAATGAATGATTCGATGTATTCATGAACATTTTGTGCAGTTCCCGTTGAAATCAAGCTGAGCACCCCTGTTTGCACAAATACAAAAAAGTGATTAGTATAAAGCAAACTGTACTATGAATTGATAGTTTCAACAGGCACATACATGGTCCATGTAGAGCACACTTTTAGAAAAATGGAACTCACCAGAAAGAATCCTAGAACAACATTGTACTCGCGCATCACAACAAAAAAATGGAGATTTGTCAGTCCTTCTGAGCTGAAGTTAGTTTGGTCTTGTGGGGAGTAATGTAACCATCCTTCAACTGCTCCTTCTGATGAGAAGATAGACAGGGCTTCTTCATCCTGGCATAATCGGAACTAGTCCCTTCACGTACTCCATATTCTTCTTCGGAGGAAGATGATCCCTGTTTGCTCAAAAAAAGGAAAGGAAATATTTAAAACAGCACAGATGAAGCACTTCTCAAGGACAATACCACTTTTTCATGACAGTATCTAAACAGTAGCACAACATCAATAGAGATGACAAAGCTCAATCATATGGATGAAATCAGTGGGTGAGTACCAACATTTGTCAGGAGGCTGATTGTGTAGAGCATACAGATGAAGCACTTCTCGGGAACCATCTGTTGCTATCTACGGGGGCGGCCATGCTTACTATATACTCCTCGATTAGTTTAATGTTTCCAACATCTTCTTGTGCAGTTCCACTAAAATATATGGTATCTTCAAAGAAGATCCCTATTTGCAAAAGTAGAGATAATTACGTATGGCATCAAATCAGTGGCAAAACAATTGCTCGTTCCAGCCATAGCAATAAATTAAGATGCAAAACTATATCATTACTTGTGTCATCACAGTTCCAGTGCTTCATTACAGCACCGGGAGTTGATTTTTGTTTTTCTTCCGCTTGTTCTTCCCCTTCATCACTTGGTTCAATAACAGACAAGCTTCGCCTTCAATGTAAGATTTGGCATGTCAATTAGGGAGCACACGTATAGTACTAAACTTAATTTTCTGATGAAAGTGGCAAAATACAGGCCAGCAGTTGTGAAATATCCTTATCTTACCTCAATGGAATATTACAGTGCACATACAGATTGGAAGTCTTGTCTCCATTTGTGCAGTTCACTAAAATCAAGCAACATTATCGTAGAAGTAGCACAACATATGAAAGCACACTGCAGAATCATGTGAAAGAAGGCTAGTACTGACCTCTCATGATGCGGAATTCAAACAACTCACAAGAAGAAGATCTGAACCAAATTCGCCTTAACGGATAGGAAGTAAGATCTCCTCTTGTGCAGTTCCACTAAGATCAAGCAATCAAGCAAAGTTGTCGGTGTGACATTTTGGTTGAACTGCACAAAACACTCTTAAAACAAAAGTGTTTTGTGCAGTGCAACAAAAGGTCACAATGGCAACGAGGTGAAGTAGATAACCCTATTTACACAGAGGTGCAAAGGAAACAATTAGTGGTCAATAACGGTGGATGACACAGAAGCCAACAAAAAGAAGCATCTACCTTATCTAAATGGGAAAGAAAGCAAGACAGTAGCATTTCTCAAACGGTGGCATTGATTAATATTAACATAGAGATTATATTAACAATAAAATTCGTTAAACATGTAATTTGCTTTTAACTGTGGCATTGCATCAATTTTCCAGCGGCATTATTAGAGGGTGTTTGTTTACAGGGACATTTTGGTGTAGGGACTAAAAAAACTCCGTGTCAGTCACATCTAAACCAAACAGGAGGGATTTTTCGGGACTAAAAGTGGGCATCTGGGACTAAAAAAGAAGACCCTGAGGGAGTCTTTTTGGGACTTTTTCCAATAGTTGCCCCTGCCACGCATCACACCTTGTTTCTATTAGTTAATTACTAGGGGTAACATGGTATTTTATCATGTCATTTAATAACCTCTAGTCCATGTTTAGTCCCTGGAACCAAGCAGGTAGGGACTAGGGAGTTTTTAACCAAACAGGGCCTTAGATTAACAACAGCTAATGAGCTGCACCGGACAGTGGACGCACCAGCACCATGTGCATCTACCGATGTACTGTGGTCATGCACAGTCTGTTGCAACAAAGAACAAACAACCAAGGAGCATATTTGTGTTGGTCCCAATTTTGTTATCTTTAAACACCTTTCCCTATGTGAGCGCAGCAAATCTAGTCCTGCTCAAACTCTACAGCCTTGTCCCTTCCTTTACTTTTTGAACTAGTACTTTGCCCCTTCCTTTCCTCTTTGAACCACGTCCTAGATTTATGCGATACAACTTTCCCCACTACTTTCCCCCATTCCTTTCCTCTTTGAACCACGTCCTAGATTCATGCTATACAACTTTCCCCCTTCATTTCCTCTTTGAACCACGTCCTAGATTCATGCTATATACAACTTTTCCCACTACTTTCCCCCACTCCTTTCCTCTTTGAACCACGTCCTAGATTCATGGTATACATGCAGCTAGAGCAATGCATGTGGAGTAAGTAAAATATACCTTAAGGTTCTTGGGGCGTGGTTCAGTGGGCGACGGGACAGCAGCAAAGAAGAAGGGGTCAGAGGCCCTCCCGCGCCGCCGCTTGGTGGAAAGTGAACAACACCGCCGGTAGTGGATTCCCTCCCTCGCCGACAGCGACAGCATTAGGCCTCCTTCCCTTCCAGGCGGACGGATCCTGCCGGCTCTTTGAGCAGCAGTGAGGGGAGAGAGAGGCCAACAAAGTCTTGTTTAGATCTGGAGAGGGCGAGAGAGTGTGAAGAGAGCAACTACAAGCGCTGAGGCTCCAGCGGGAGAGGGCGAGAGAGTGTGAAGAGAGCAACTACAAGCACTGAGGCTCCAGCGTGTATATATATACTGGAGAGAGAGTGTGAAGCATGCAACCCCTAGAAAACATTTTGACCAGTCAAAGAATCCTCCTGGCAAAAATTATGCTCAAGTGTAGTTATCGAACCCGAGACCTCAAGTTTGATGAGCGAACAGGCTAACCAGCTACACAACCCTCCCGTTATGTTCAACGAGAGGAAAATAACCTTTTATACATTCCTGCATTCATGTGACAGGCATGCCGTGTTTTTTTTGTGTCTGTGGGAGTCATTAGGATTTCAATCATAATCATGTCATGTGGCTTTGGTGGTAAGACTATCCACAGTGGTGCAGAAATAATGCAGCCTTAGTCACCTTACCTCTCTCCATGTAGTACGTTGGCTCCCACCAGTTAGAGGGTGAAACAAACAAATTAATAAGAAAATTTAAAAGCGCCAGCGGTGTATCTTACTACCTCACACATCTTGCTACTGCTCGGGAACACTGTCCAATTGATCCCTCTGTTCGCTCACGTACTATTTTAAGTGAATCCTTATTATAACATGCACACAAATTTTGGGCACTTGTATTCGACTTAAGTCAGCGTGCCACCGTATCTCGTATACTTAGGGGTTGTTTGGTTCTAGGCCTAGCATTGCCACACTTTGCCACACATTTTTGCCAAGCTTGCCTAAGGTTAGTTCATCAAAATGAAAGCCACAAGTTGGCAAGCCTAAGGGAATCTTACCACATTTTTCTGTGTATGCCATGTGGGGTCCAAGTGTGGCTTGCCTAAGGTGTGGCTTGAACCAAACACTCACCTAAGTTAGTCAAACTTGCCTAACTTTAGATGTGGCAACATTTGGCAAAGTTAGTCACAAACCAAACAACCCCTTACTACTCCCTCCGTCTAGGTGTAATAAGTCACGTTAGAAGGTGCAACAGGACCAAGGTGCATGCGTGTGCGTGTGTGTGTTTAACAGCATGTGTGTGTTAGAGAGTGCGACAGATCGACCTACTCCAACAGAGATATGGTGTGTAGTGTACGATTTTAGCCGCGAGAGTCGGTGCATCCTCTCGTTTCCGGGCGTGTCCGGTAGGGACATGCGGACAGCTGCCACGCCCGCTCCTAACCAGCCTGGCCCACCCAAAGCCCCTCCATCGCCCGCGCGCGCTTCCCGCCCGAAAGGTCAGCGCCGCTCCAAAGAATTGGTGCCGCATTCATGACCGGGCAGAGCGGACGCGACCTCTCACTGGCACAAGAGTGATGGTTGCTCCGTCCGTCCAACTTACTGCTGGGTCTATGTGATTTGACGGCTCATTGGTCTTTATTACTGAGGTGGTAGGACTGCTGGATGTCCCACGCTTTCGGCGAAAGGCGGTAGTAGATTACAATTTTCTCCATTCTTACAACGGAGGAGTGCAAGAGCAGTGAAAACACGCAGGCTCAGTGATTACATGGCCCACCTCACACTATCACCGTGCGACACCTAACTCTTTACATAGTACTCCCTCCGTTCCTAAATATTACTAGATGAGTCCCCGCGCGTTGCCGCGAAACAGCGATATATCTCTCTGTGCAAAATTATCGATTTCATAGAGCTAAAAAAAATCTATAACCGCATGACAAATGTGGTAGCCAAACTAAATAAACTCCCATCATCATTTAGATCATCCCACGTAAGGAAAAAAGCTCAGCCAACTCCTACTACATAATGGGATTATATTTTTCTTTTTGACATGTTAATGGGACTTAAAAGCTCACTTACATGCATGCTACCAGCGCATGCTTGCATGCAGACATGTTGATGTGATTTAAAACCCACTCACATGCATGTGCCACGGTATTTCTGCATGCTTGCATGTGGCTTAGTGCGGAACCTCTCAACGTCTAGATCAGACAGCTATTATGAATGATTTACTTCATCTAACAGCTACGTCAATTTTGATGATGTGGCTCAAGGAGAGGATAGAGAATTCCTAGTAGTGGGGGCTAGCTATTACTAGTAGATAAGTTTTTCTAGAGATTCCACTAGGTGAACTACATACGGAACAAAATGAATGAATCTACACTTAAAATGCATCTATATACATCCGCATGTGGTTAATGGTGAAATCTCTACAAAGACTTATATTTAGGAACGGAGGAAGTACTAGTATAGTACTAGTACGTACTGTAATTTATCAGCGAGATAAATTTGTACAATGCTATGAAGCTTCCAGCTCCTGTTACATGTATCTTGCGTCCAAGGTTGCCCGTTGCAACATTTCATCAAATACAAAGGAGACTAACATGCATGCTATTGCATCTCAATGATTGATAGATCATAGCAAATATGTAATCCCTCCGTTCCAAAATAAGTGTCTCAACTTTGTGCAAACTTTAGTACAAAGTTGTACTACTACTAAAGTTGACACTTATTTTGGAATAGAGGCAACTAAAGAAAAAAATGATCCATGCAGTCCCTAGCCCTTGAACCGTGAACCCTGACCAGGCTTCAATTTGCTGGCAACGTTGGAGCTTCCTAATAAATGAAGTTTGCAACCTTTTGACCACCGGATCATTTTGTGCAGTTTCACCAAAATCGAGATGGGCATCCCTGTGGCAAAGAAATTGAAGAAGCGTGATTAGAATAAGATTACTAGGACTAGTTGATGAGACATAAAATCATCACAAATACAGTATGTAGAAGCCAGTAGAGGTATGAGGTATGTGCGGGGCAAAGAAGTAGAGAAATATCCACATGGAGTGATGTGGGCAGCTGGAGCAGTGGTGCAAGCCGGCTGTAAAGGGAGTTGTACCTGAGGGACGTAGCTCAACCTTGAGGAGGGCGGCGGGAGGCGGCAACTGCCCACGTCGCGGCAGTGAGCAAGGGACGAAGGCAACCTTACCGTCTTTATGAGAGAGAACGGCGGGGACCCCTGATCGGGACGTGCCGACAGTGGGTTTTCACCGTTGGTGACAGCCACCGCATCTACACTAAGCATCCACCCCTTCCCCAAGCGGACGTGATCCGCCGGGATGTTAGAGATGTGGCCACAGTCGTTTTGTGCGAGAGAGTGTGAAGAGAGCAACCCCAACAAGCAACCGTGTAGGATGGCCCGTCCTGACTATGTATATAGTGGAGCGGTTTCCTTTTCTCTCCATATGAACCTATCATATTGCGTACGTGCCACTGAAGAAAAAAATTATTTATAAATGACGCAGCACCTACTACTCGTTCTCCTATAACCTTGCGCTTGGCATCTCCAAAATATTAACCTTGTGATTGGCTCTTCGCCTCTTCGGGAAGTCGAGCAATAATGGTAGTGCAGTATATATCGTTCTGGCTATATGAGACCGAATGAATTGCTGCACGTCCACCACGTGGGCGAGGGTCGAGGGGCGAGGGAGAGTGCTACTACATACGGAGCAAAATGAGTGAATGTACACTCTAAAATACATCTATATACATTAGTGTTTGGAGTATGTACTAGTAGTTCATATTGAAATCTACTAAAGGAAATATATATTCCAAACAATATGATATACTCCCTCCATCTAGGTGTGTAAGTCATCTTACGAAAACCAAATAATCCCAAAACACTTAGGCGCGGTGCATTAAATTCTACCTTGTTTCTTATTTCTTGACATACAACCAATAAGAGATGTGGGGTGTGCATACTTTTAATGACTTGAGACAACAAACACGACATGCAGTGGTTCGTTCATTGCATGCAATGCTATTAATTAGCAAATGAACATTAAGTTCTCTCGTTTTCCCCTCCTCCTTGGTCACGATGCATAACCTAAGATGACTTACTCACCTAGACGGAGGGAGTAATCTCTATAACCAAGGTAGTAGGGACGAGGAGTAAACGGAGGGAGTAGTAAATTTTTCTCCTCGTCCTGCGAGCCACCGCGCGCATGGGCGAGGGAGGAGCAAGCTTCACCTCATCCTGCGAGCCACCGCGCCCATGGGTGGGGGAGACGGCGTACTAAGCAAGCTTCTCCTCATTCTGCGAGTTGACGGGACACATCAAAAGTACTCCAGTGTATAGAGCCTTGCCTCTAAGGTAGGCCCCACATGGTTTGCCTCTTTTTTAATTTAACATAACGCGTCAAGTCGCAATTTGTTTGTTCACCCATGGTAGATGATCCTCCCTCCACCAAGTGGACAACCAGTACACGTGCCAAATTACCACGTGGGCTGCCTTTTTCGTACAAAAATGAGCTCCACCATATACCCGCGCGGGTGTGGTTGGGAAAGAGACGGGAGTACGTGTGCCGTGCATGCACCTCTTCTCTTCGTGCACATCCCCCACCTACGTGGGTGTGTGTGAGAGATACAAACCGCGTTCGTGAGTGTTTTTTGTTTTGTGGTGGGGGGTGGGGTGGGTGGGGTTGATTTCGTGAATTATTTGTGGGAATATGTGTCGATGACATCTCAAACAAAATTTTGCATGCAATGTGTGTGAAATGGAGGCCTATCCATACCATACATAGAGGGTCGGGCAATCCACGAGAAGAGAGGGAGGGGTCATAGATATCGATAGAGTCGAAGATAGGATCAAGTGGGTGGGTGCGAGACCGATGAAGAGAGCCATCGAAATTGTGTGTGTGTGTGTGTGTGCAAGTCAAAGATATAGGGCGACTGGCCTACCGGAACGTTAGAGGGCACATGTCAAGTTTGTGTGTGGCAGGAAGACATGACTAGAGCGCTTGATGTATCGATGTGTGTGGGGGAGGGGTGGGGGGAGAGGTAGGCACAGGCGTAACTATAGAGGTAGAACGACTCGTATATGTGTTGAGAAGGACAGACCCAGCTATGTCTTGAGGGAGATCCGTCGACATCCATACATAACTAAAGGACAGGAAATATGATGGGACAGAGAGAGAGAGAGGGAGGCAGAGGGGTAGAGTGCTGGATGGGTGATGGAGTTGCTTCTCACAGATGTTGGGAGAGGCGTACTAGACAAACTGAGGGTGGAACTGCAATGTTATCAATAAGAGTGGGGATGTGTTTCTGTGTGTGCCTGTGCGTGATAGATCTGTCGGGACGCATCCATGGATGATGAAGGGGAACCATGTGTTTGGTAAGCAAACCTAACTAGATCGGTAGATCAATTGTTGTTTGTCAGAGGAAGGGAGAGACACAACTAATGAGGTAGATCTATCGATGTGTGGGTAAAAACGAGTTATAAGGACCTAGCTGGCTATATGTATAGCGAGAGATCGGTCGGTGTACGTCCATTTGTTAGAGGAAAATAAGGCCCAGCGTGACGGATAGACAGAGAGAATGGAGCTAGGAGGTGGTGCAAGAGGCCCAACTACTAGCTAGATAGGGGGAGGAGTGTGCGGTTGTGAGATCGATGAAAAGAGGGGCGAGAGTTTACACGTGTGTCTGACCATATGAGAGACACGAGGCAAAGACACATAAAGGAGGATATTGAAGCTGTGTGTGTATGCTGTAGGCAGGCATCGCTAGAGAGGTTTATCGATCGGTGTGTGTCGGAAAGGAGTTGTGGAGACTCTGGGAGAACGACCTAAAGAAAAAAATGAATGTGCCCGGTGGATAGAATGCTGAGGGAGGGGGAGGGCGAGGAGGGCGTGTGCATGCACGAGAGAAAGTTAGTGGTAGCTACAAAGGTTAGAGGATTGTGTGGGTGTAAGAGACTAACAAAGATCATAATTTGATATGAAAGTGTATTCATATATTTGAATAGGAGATCATAGTGTTTTAAACATTGCATGCATGAATATAGCGGTGATACACGTGTTGTGCACATGTTATACCATAATGTGATAATGCATGGCGTTTGCAACTCACAGCTAAATGCCGAACAATCTAAACCATACTATACATCAAACAATCTCACATTTTATTTGAATTTGTGATAATGTGCGGCGTTTGCAGCTTACAACTAAATATCGAGCAATCTAAACAATACTATATATCGAACATTCTCACATTTTATTTGAATTTGTGGTAATGTGTGGTGTTTGCAACTCACATCTAAATACTTGTAGGCGTAGGGGGCGGGGCACCATACATAATGTGATAAACACATTATACATATGAGACACGGTTTAGATTATGAAGACCTAGCTAGAGCTAGAAATGTAATGTGATTTGAAATCAAAATAAAGTGGATTCAAAAAATCTAGTTCGAGTTCATATAGTACACATAGTTCATATGTAACTCGAGAATAATCATGTGGTGTGTTGTGAAGATAATACACAAACGATGGTTTAACTTGACAATAATGATGATTGTAGATCTTATTAAAATAGAGAACCGAATTCAAATGCTTTGACTTCACAACAATCATTACTGTAGATCTTATTCAAATTTAGTTCATATTGAAGCGGCAGTATATATGTTTGGAATGCACTAAAACGTTCATTTGAGTAGTAGGTTGCATGCATTATACACGTAGCGAAATATTTTAATTGAACATAACATGAATTCAAAGTTTTGAATGACATTTGTAGTGCGCATTGATTTGGTACAGTACACGTTAGGCTTGTCCGGAAATTTCAACCCGCGCCTTGTTAGCCCGAAATATTTAAGATATATCTTTGTCTCGTTGTGCTCCGACAACTCCCTCCATCTCAATCCGCGCATTGCTATTCCGAAATTACAACGCGCGCGAAAACTCCCACCTCCTGTGAAATCCCGACACACAAAATGCCCGTGGTACCCCTGAACCGAAAGAACCGCCTCAAATCGGTGGGGGTACTTTCATAACTTACCCCACATTTCGGACAAGCGCGTCTCTAAGCCATGGTTCCCCACTGCCATCCCATCCGCCCACCCATTCGTACACCGAGTCCGCGAAAACCCGCGACGAAACCCCACACCCTGCTCCGTTCGCCACCCAGTCGGAGCCTCTTCCCCGACGATGTCGTCCACAACAACACCTCGACGTCCCTCATCCACCGTACCAGATGAGGATCCGTCGTCGATCTCATCGTCCCACCGGTTCAGCCACCCCGTCCTCCACCTCCAAGGAGCTGCCCCGATGTTCCCCTCGTCTTTCGCGCCACCTCCATTCCCACACCGCCGTCTTCACGTGCACCACTGGAAGAGCATCATCATCACCGTTTCCTCGGATGAAGCTGCGGCCTAATCGGCGCCACCAAAGAGGTTGTACACTAATCGCCGCATTTTCTTCTTGATTCGATCTCACGGTGCTGCCGGCGCTGAGTCCCGAGCCAACACGGCGCGGCTCCATCCACGGTAGCGTCGCCGGCCACTTCCTCCATGGCGTCGCTCCCCCGGCGGTGACGTCCACATCAGTAGGAGCTGCTGCTGCTTTAGCTCTCGCTCACGCTGCTGCTCTGCTCTTGCTCTCGGTCCCCTGCCTGCTATTGCTCTTGCTCGTGCTGCTACTCTCGCTCTTGCTCTTGCTTGCGATGCTGCTCCGATTTGGCTACACTTCAGTCAACTGAATCGACTTTTGGGTCAGTCGATTTTCAAGGCGTGGGCTCGCCAGGGTGAAGGAAGAACCAGCCACAGCGGGGAGGGGGGCTCGCCGGAGAGGTACCCCACTATCTATCTTAGGGTTTAGGATGGGGGCGGTGGTCGCCGGCGGTGGCGGGGCGTTGGCGGGGCGGTGGCGCGGGGATCGCCGAAGAAAAAGCTCGGCACGGGGGGGGCCTAGAGGGATGGCCGGGGCGGCGGTGGACCGGCAGTGGGGAGTGTTTTCGGGGCGAGCGGGGCGGCGCACCGCCGGCCGCGGGCAGCGGGGGGCTGCTGTTTGGCCGATGGTGGCTGACGGCTCAGGGGGTGGAGGTTGAAGATGAACCGCAGGCCCTTGATTTCGTATCCAACGGCTGCAAAATCGACTGACCAGAGATGAAAAAGTCAGTCAACCGACGTGTAGCCTCACCTTGCTAGTGCGTTCAATTTCGACAGCAAAATTCAGTTTCGACAGTTAGGTTCAGTTTCGACAGTTAAGTTTAGTTTCGACAGTTAAGTTCAGTTTCAACAGTTAAGTTCAGAGATGAGCGGCTGATGTATTTTACATCTAGCACTTTGTGGTTATGTATTTTACATCATGTATTGGAGATGCTATTAGAATTCCACTCAGGTTAACGTTGTTCGTTGTCTCTCTTGTCCTGCTTCAGCCTCGGCGTCGTACAACTCACCGGAGCTGCTCCAACAACGAAACCCTCCATCACAGTGGAGCGGTACCTCGGGCTCCACCTCCAGACGCCTAAGATCTTCTTCCCCTCCTCCGACAGCAAACTCAGCCGGAGCAACCTCACCGACCAACCCAATCATGCTGAGATCGACATGGCTTCGCCAAAGAGGTTGTACACTTGTTGCATCTCTTTTTTACTCTACATGTTATATATATTGTCCACTGAGCACACGGATTTGTTCCTTTAGTGTCTCCTTGAAAGAAAAACATAGGAATTTTAATTTTTCACTTGTCCTCCTTTTCAAATTCCTATTCATGAAGCACAAGACTAAGAGATAGTAGCATAATAGCATTATAACCGTACATTTTCTTGTGGTTTGACTTAATCTCACCATGCTTCTTTGCATCCTGTGATCTTCCAATTGTTGTGAATCAAACACCCAGACTGGCAAAAATCCTGTGTTTTCAAATTCTCTGTTTTGCACGTGCATTCCTATCCTATTCCTGTCTATTTCCTATCCCTGCATTGTTGGAATCCTCCAATTCAAACGAGCCCTTATAGAATTACTTCTCTTACAGATAGTTGTCAAAGAAAACCTTGTGTGGTTTGTCCCGCTCCTGCTGCGCCGTCGTCCACCCTGGCTCAGCTGCTCCAACAACAGAAGGGTCCAGCACAGCAGGGATCCGGCCTCCAGACTGTCTTTCGCCGCCTCAGATCTTCTTCCCCGCCGCTGGCAGCCATGAAAACTGCATTACCATCATCAACTGAGCAGATGACCTCGAGGACTACACGGGTCCGCAAGAGACGTCGCACTCTTTCGTGTCTGCTTACGTTATGCATCGCTTAATATTACATGCTACTTTATCATCCTGTTCACCGATTAGACTCCGAGTCAGCTCCAAACTAATGGTCAAACTTGAGTTTTTAAATGGTTGTGGGGTACATATCGGGGCCGTTATCAATAGTATCTATCTACTATCTGGTTAATCTCCGGTGTCTACTATGAATTTCATGTTGGGTGGGAAACAAATAGTAAAGAAGCCATTATCTGTATTTATTAACTGAAGCCATTATCTGCCTGCTATTATTGGTTTTGGGTCTATCCACAGGTTGCTACCATCACTCTGGATTTCTGCATGCACTCCTTACATAATCTCACTATGTTTTATTCCTATGCATGATAGTTATTGTAAACAATGGAACTGAACATGTAGAGCAAAAGAGACGAGCCTTCCATGGCAATATAATTTCATGCAGACGTCGCTCCGTGGTAGGCGCAAAGGCAGCCCCCCTCCACGCATTTCGGATTGTAATCGAGAGGAAGATATCTGTTCTGAGGGGGATTCAGAAGGAGAAGATAACTCCTATTTACCCCCTGAGGTCTTCGCTCTAACTTGGCATGCTGATGTTGGTTATATCATGCATATGGTGTCTTGCATTGCTTACTTTATACATCAAATATGTCATCTGCTTAGTTTAGACATCCTTTGTGTGAATGCCATCTGTTTAGTTTATTCATCGTTTATGTGAATTATGCAACGCCACCTTGTTTAGCCAGGCATCATATATGTGAATTTTGCAATGCCATCCTGCTTAGCCAGTCATCTTATATGTAAATTATATCAGGCCATCCTTTTTTTCATTACATATTACATTTGTCAACAATGTTAGTACATTCAACTGCTCTTCGTGTGCATCAGCCATTTGACACGGTGATGGCAAATTCTAGTGAAAACAAGGTCTTCTGAGCAGACTATGCTATCTGATGAAGCGCATATCTCGCTGGTTACAGATAGCTCCTCAGAGGAGGATTCAGAGACAGATGACCAGTCCTATTCCCCCCCCCCCCCGAGGTGTATGCTCTAACTTGGCAGGGTTATGTTGCTCATATCGTGCGTATGGTGTCTCGCATTGCTATGCCATTTGATTAGTTTAGACATGCTTTGTGTGAATGCCACCTATTCAGTGTCTAATTACCATATATGTGAATTACGCATTGCCATCTTGTTGCAAGACATTATATATGTGAATTATACAATGCTATCTTGTTGCAAAGGCATTATATATGTGAATTATGCAATGCCATGCTGTTTAGCCAATCATCATGTATGTGAATTATATCATGCTATCATTTTTTTGTATTACGTGTTCCATTTGTCAACAACGTTTGTATATTCAACTACTCTTCCTGTGCATCAGCCATTTGAAGCGGTGATGGAAGTATCTGGAGTGAAAACAAGGTATTCAGAGCAGACAATGCTACCTGCTGAAGCAGACATCTTGCTGGCTACAGAGAGCTCCTCAGAGGAGGATTCAGAGACTAATGACTAGTCCTATTTCCCCCCTGAGGTCTATGCTCAAACTTGGCAGGGTTATAGTACCCATGTCATGCATGTTGTCTTGCATTGCTTAGTTTTTACATCATATATAGATTGCCATCTGCTTACTTGCTTACTATATAAATCATGTATTTGAATTATATCATGCCATCATGTTTACATAGTACATACACATCATCTATCTGAATTATGGCATGGCAACCCATTTAATAAAGACATCATATAGTTATATCATCTCATCCTATTTAGTGTTTACAGTCATCATATTTAGAATTATGGCATTCTATCCATGAATGTATGTGAATTATGGCATGCCAACCTATTTAATAAACACATTATATAGTTATGTCATGTCATCCTGTTTACATAGTCTCATATTTTGAACTATGTCTTTCCATCTTTTTAGTTAGCCATCATAATGTGAAATTGTGTCATGCTATCCTGTTTAGTTAGCCATCATATATGTGAAATTGTGTCATGCTATCCTGTTTGGTTAGACAACATAAATATGAATTATTTCATGCCCTCTTTTATTCCCCACTATCCATTGCACCTGTCTATCATACAATGTCTATACTTTCAATTACTTTTCTTATTTATCAGCCATTTGAATTGGAGAGCGTGATGGCAGTATCTAAGGGAGTAACAACACGGTCTTCAGGAAAGATAGTGCTACTAGTTGATGCAGATAGAACCACGGTTGTACTTGCCCAAGGACCAGATCCACCACACATAACCTAGACTCTCGCAGATTGTACCCCTACCCAGTTGGACAGAGAACCAGCTACACCCCTTCTAACCCCAACCCCGGCAGATAGTAACCCAGTTCCAGTTGACATAGCACCGTCTCCACCACAGAGCACCCAAACACGAGCGGTTAGTAAGGGAACTGCAGTGCCCAAAGCACGAGGACCACCACTTTGAATCCCAACTCAACGCTTAAAGGAGAAGAAGATTTGTTCTCAGGTCAGGTTCTGTAGCTATGGTTCATACTCCTTTGCTCTTGCATTACTGTATTTACTCATACCAACTATTTTCAAATTTGAAGGATGGAATTGAAACTCCAATGGCGCAATAGGTATGTTTTAAACCTGTTTCTTTAACTGGTTTGTTGTTGTAACCTGCTCTATGTTGATTTTAGTTTCAATTGAATAAACAGTTATGTTCTCATGTCATGCACATTACAAGTGTTGTTATTGCTCTATAATTACCCACACTTATATTCTGTCTATTCTGCTTTGTCTTGAACAAATATTATTTGAACTGTGTCTCTATCTTGATTTGGCAACAAAAACTAGAATGATATAGACCATAAAGTGACCATGGTACATAGATATATGTTTGTTTCATGCTGTTATCTTGTCCACTTTACTACTGAACTCATTTACCAAAATGAGTTTCATATACAACATGGTAAACATGTGATGTGTCTGCTTGTTTCTCTTTTAGAATATGGACAAAATATTGGAGAACAGTAACGCGTTATCCAACGGTATACCTGGCCAAACCTCGGGCCGGACCGGGCTTTGGGCCGGGCCTAGCCAAGCCCGACACAAAAAAGTCAGGCCCGGGCCCGACCTAGCCCGGCCATCGGGCCTGTGTTTCTGGGCCCGAGCCCGGCCCGAGCACGTAAAAGTCTGTCGGGCTTCGGGCCGGCCCGGCCCGACCTTCAGAAAATGGCAAAAACGACGAGCCCGGGCCCGGCCCGGCCCGAGCCCGGCCCGGGGGTAGCATCGGGCAGGGCCGGGTCGGGCTTTTTCGGGCCGGGCCGGCCGGGCCGGGCTTCCCATGGCCAGGACTATCCAACGGTAAAGGAAGTAATGCAGATAAGGTTCAAGATAGTGAGACATCCCTGTTGGTCTCCAAGAAAGCTGATAAAAACTATCTTGACTACAGTGAGGGAACCCAAAAGTCCTGTCTTGATGTAGTGTTCAAGTTACTGGCCACTACTGCTGGCACAAGCTCTTCGAACTCGCTGCTTGAATCAGTTCGTCTTCTTGAGTCTCAACTTCAAGTTGAAAGACATCGATCAGATGTGCTGCGACAGGAAGCTGAAGGACTAAGGAAGTCCCTGCAAAATTCAGATGCATATTTTCTGGTGCAACAGCAAGCGCTGGAGGATTTAAGCACCAAACAAGAGAAAGTTAATAAGCTTGCTAAGCATCTTGCCAGCATTATGGGTACCCAGGATATTATTTCTTGAGATCTTCTGAAGTGGTTTCAGTTCTGGATTTGTTTTGCTGCGGCGTTTATTTGCGTTGGTCGCCAACTTTGACAACTAGTGTATATGATATGCTACTTTGTTCCCTATATTTGCACTGGTGGCGAACTTTGATGCCTAGTGGATGTAATATGTGTAACAGCCGTGATATCCTAGCATAAGTTGCTTGCTTATTTATTTCCTTGTTGTCTTCTTTATTTGTTTGCTTGTAGTCAGTGCAGTTCTTTTTAAAACTAGGCCACAATAACCATGGGCTAATATTTATTGTAGTGACACTGGGCCTCCTACGGGCCGAAGAAACAATGGGCCTTCTACGGGCCGTAGAAACAGTAGGCCTTCTACGGACCGTAGAAACAATGGGCCTTCTACGGGCCGTAGAAATAATGGGCCTTCTACGGGCCATATCATCAATGGGCCTTCTACGGGCCGTATCATCAATGGGCCTTATACGGGTCGTATGACCATAACGGGCCATCGTTAATAGGCCGTATTTGATGACACTATAAAAACGGCCCAACATACTAACGGACCACAAACGGGCCGATGTAACCACGGGCTGAATTTGGCCCACAAGCAGAAAATGACAGTAACGGGTCGTAAGTAAACGAATGCTGGAAATGAGTCCAAGAATAAATGGGCTCTAAGAAGGCCGAAAGATAACATTTGCTGGAAACGGCCCAACTGAATAACGGGCCCTTAATGGGTATAAAGTGATATACTGTTCATTACGGGCCAGTTTCACCACGAGCCGTTAATGGGTGTAAAGTGATACACTGTTCATTGCGGGCCAGTTTCACCACGGGACGTTAATAGGCCAAGAGTTACATAGGGCCTCATATGGGCCGAAAGACGTCATGGGCCATACATGGACCAGAAGTGAAAACGGGCTGGAATCATATTGGATGGCCCAGATGACGCTACTGGGCCTAATTCGGATAGGGTGTAACGGGCCTTGGGTTAGCGGGTTGTAAATGGGCTATATGCGAACATGCCGTTAACAGGCTTTCCATGGGCCGGCCCGCCACCTTTTGACCAAGTCAAACGGGCCGGCCTTTTCACAAGAATGGGCCTCTGTTGGGCCGTGCCACATGTCGACGTATCATAGGCGCCTTTTGTCCAATGAGTGGATGACATCTGTCCCAATGGTGAGCCGACACGTGTTTCCTCCAGCCAATGATGATTTTACACGTGGAAAATCCACATTGGTCGGGGCTGTTAACGGGTTATCGGATCCAAAACCCGACCCGATAGCTTAACGGTGTTCCGTTACGGTGGATGCCACGTGTCGGTCACCCTTGATGAAAGCACTTCTGTGACGCACGATTTATCGTCATGGAAGTGGACACTTCCATGACGATAATTTTGGTAATGTCATGGAACACTTCTACGACAGCACATGCATGACTATCTTGATTCTGTCATAAATTTGTCATGGATGTACATGCATGACAAAAAACGCGACCTATTGTGACAAACACGTATCATCACGGAAGTGTATTTTTTCTGTAGTGAATGCCTCGCACACGACGATAAACGCCGAAATGTTGAGGAAAGAATTTGGGGCTAGATCGTGGAAATCTAGCCCATAGTAAAACATGAGGCCGCGGGCGAAAGGATGGAGGGGAAACCCTAATCTGCGGAGGAAATGGGGAATAAACACTACCCTCTCATTAGGCTCTGGAGTGGGAATGCCTGTTTCTTGGCGGGGAGCCAGTGGACTATGCCCGTGGCCAAGTACCCATCTTCCCGGAGCTCCTTGATGTTCTCCTCTATAACAGAGGAAGCCATCCACTTGCCCTGCGCTCCAGATCCGGGCATGGCTAGGAGTGTGTGGTGGCGATGGAAAGGATTGGAACTTGGGAGCTGGATCTCGAATGGCAGATAGGCTGAGAAGGAAGAAGGCGTGGGGTAAAAAGATGGATCTTTGTCTTCTTATAAAGGCAGTGGATATCAAGCGTCCCCTCTAGAGCCTTAAATCTCGCCTATTCCCAATGGGACATGTGAACGGCACGGTTGGGTTACCCAAACCCCTATTGATGAGAATCCCGTGATAAGGGGACACGATCCCTGTTTTTACAAGACGTGCCTATGACCGTGCCTCGAAACACGAAGTGAGGGCTGTAAAACGGTTCAGACTACTAACAAGGCCAGAACGTAATGCCTCGCCGGAAAAATCGCCTATGGACGTGCCTTTCTTTTTTTCGAGTATTTTTTCCCTTACAGCTTAAAGTTGTAATTATTAAACGGAGCCGGATACAGCTATCATGTGCGAATGACTACTTTGAAGTATTCGGAGAAGGAACCTGCCTTGCAATGCCGAAGACAACCTGCGTGCCGAATACATCGTCATTGAAGTCCGGTTCAGGGGCTACTGAGGGAGTCCTGGACTTTGGGGTCCTCGGGGAGCCGGCCTATGTGACGTGGGCCGGATTGATGAGTCATGAAGATACAAGATCAAAGACCCTCCCTCGTGTCCGGATGGGACTCTCCTTCGCGTGGATGGCAAGCTTGGCGTCCGGATGTGCATCTTCCTTCCTATGTAAACCGACTCTGTATAACCCTAATTCCCTTCGGTGCCTATATAAACCGAAGGGCTTAGTCCTTAGGGGCAATCACAATCGTACAAGCTAGACATCTAGGGTTTAGCCATTACGACCTCGAGGTAGATCAACTCTTGTAAACTCCTATACTCATCAAAGTCAATCAAGCAGGAAGTAGGGTATTACCTCTATTAAGAGGGCCCGAACCTGGGTAAACATCGTGTCCCCTGCCTCCTGTTACCTTCGATCCTCAGACGCACAATTCGGGACCCCCTACCCGAGATCTGCCGGTTTTGACACCAACAATGATGACGGAATACTTCAACGAGAAAGAAGAATACAACCGATAACGGTGATGATGGTACATTGGGCATGTGCATGACCCAGGAGGATACCTATCGTCTTGGGTCTTGTAAAGTATCGCGAAGCAAAGGGAACATCACATAATAACCAAAGGTTCACTCGAATGTCACTCGTGTAATCATAGGGATTCGATGGTTCACATCTTCATTGATATCCCCATCCTTTTGCAGCATTGACCTAAAAAATTGAAATGTGTACTTCCGAGGCACCACATGACCATCAAGGCTAAATATGGCTCCCATCTACGCCTAAAGGATTTTGTTCATGCCAACAAGCAGTGGATATTTGATTTCCTGCAGTGAGCAACCTCTCTCAAGGCCACGACTTTGGTGGTAACAATTTTTCACATGTGGGAGGCTGGTAGTGAGGCAAGAAACAACGTTATTAAGATTCCTTCTCTAGAGTAGCCGAGAAAGCTCTGACTTATGTTGACTTCATTGTGCAGAATTGGGACTGCAATTGCCCAAGGAATGACACAACCGTATATCCTGTTAAATGGGTTCTGCCACCGGCAGATGCGGTGGCGGTTAACGTGGATACTACACTCTTCAAAGGAATCTCGATGGATAGGAGTTGGCATGGTATAATCAGGAATCACATTGAAGATTGCTTGTTGGCTTGCCGCGAGCACGTTGATGATGTTACCATGATGAAACTAACGGGAGCACTGATGTTAAGGCGTGCCGGTGTCTCCCACCCGTCAGGAAGGCTTCTCAAGGGTTGTTTTTAGTCAGACTGTTTGTCCGTTATCCAGAGAATCAATGCTTCGACGATGGATCGCTCGCAGGTGGGGCTTATCATTATTGATATGAAGAAGTTGGCATCGTTCTGCTCGTCCGTTCGGTTTAATCATGTAAATCGCTTGCCAAATGTCTTGGCATATTCTAACTGATCTTGTGAGTCCTCTAGTGACTATATTTCATATAACCCGGATTGTTTCCGGGAAACACTCCCTCTTGATTATCCTCCATCTATAAATCATGATCGACACGATTGTACTGTGTATGTTTGTGTATGTGAGCTACTTTGATTGATTGTATTGTGTTAAAAAAATTACAGCGTGATATTCTTTTGCTAAAAAAGAGAGTACTGCATCGTGTCCTATAGTTCGTCACGGAAAAGAGACAGCAAGGAATACGATACCCGCTGGAAAAACAAAACCAAAAACAGAAGTGTAGTACGGCACGGTCGGAAACCTGACACAAGTGGGGCCGCCATCTCATCTCACCACCCTCCCAAAGTCCCAAGCGCGCCAGGATTCGTGCTACCGCACCGGTCAGACCAATCGGCGGCGACGAGGAGAGAGAGGCCTTCACTTTTCACGGCGACGACCGCCGGAGATGGGGGACCATGAGGAGGGGCCGGCCGGGTTCGCGCGCGCGCGCCACGCGGCGTTCCTGGAGCTCATGTCGTCCGAGCTCCCCGACGGCTACGCCACGCAGGAGGTCAACCACCTCACCCTCGCCTACTTCGCCGTCGCCGGCCTCTCCCTCCTCCGGGAGCTCGACCGGGTAAGCCCAGCTGAGATCTACCCCGTTGCGCTCCCTCTGTCCACGCGTGCGCGAATTGCGCGGAATTCTAGGGAGTTTCCGAGTGATCTGTCATGTTCTAGATGTGTCCGTCCTCTGTTCACTGCTTTGGATCTCGCGTGGGTTTACTGGTTATACTAGGCCATTGTATGCTTTCTGCTGAGTTTATTCAAAAATTGTCAAGCATGCGCACACACACATCAGTAGATTTCTAGGTACGATGTAAAAGGAAAAGGGTGGCAAATTTTTTTAAAAAATTGGTTGCGGCGACTGAACTTAAGCTGCCCCGTGTTTATTTTTGAATCGAATTGCAAGGATATGTACATGTTCAAGTATTATTCAGGATTCAAAATAAGTTACTCCATGTATTCAACATACTAATCCACCATCGAACAGCAGATTTTTCAAGGCAATTCGCCATCGAACAGTAGGTCTGGTCTGGTTCAGAACAGGGGATGCTTGTGCACGATTAGAAGTATGAAAGAAAAATGACTCGATGTATTCATAGGGGTAGGTTTGAGTAGCATTCATAAGCGCTAAATGCAGTTAGTCACGAATATGGGGACACGTAGTGCAGTTCGCAGATCAACATCGTGGAATGCTTGTGACAGCAACTGCTAGCTGCAAGGCTTAAGCATTTGAGTCCACTACCCAGTCCACTAAGACTTTAACTCCCAAGTAGTTAGAGGTTATTGGATGCAGACCTGCCTGACAACTAGAATGTCATTACTAAGTTCAACAAGGTTCAGTGTCTGGTGATAAGAGCAAAGGGACCCAGATGATGTTGATGCTGGTTTGCAGCAACAAAGTGGCATGGTGCCCTCAGTTTTGGTTATTTGGTCTAAGCCCCATAAGATTTTGGCTGAATTATTCATGCAGTTGGGAGCTGTCTAGTTGGTTAACAATTAAGATTATCCTTCTCAATGTTGATTGCTTGTGTGAACACAAGATAATAGCCTTCCAGGTTTATCAATCAGCATACTTTGCCTCTGGTAAATTTGCATAAATCAGATAGAAACATCAAAGAAGTTCTACATCTTCCGAGCCTTTAAAAGAATAACATTTGCATAAAGTAAGGAAAGATATCTGCCAGCAATAACTTTTATGACTTGAAGTTCTTTTAGCATGATCAACCATGTTAGGTTGCTAGGTGAATTGTTTATTGGGAGAATTTTAGTTTACCTATGCACCTTGACCGTTCAGGAAGAAATAATGTAGTAATAATTTGTGTACCTATCTTTTTTTGTAGGTTAACAAGGATCAAATTGCCAAATGGATTTTGTCGTTTCAAGTACACCCTGAGGCAAACGACGACTTAGACAATGGTAAGGTTTCTCCATTACTTATGTAAGAAGATTCTTCTGATGGATATAATTCATATTTCTAGATGCAATATGTTTGTTACTCCCTCCGTAAACTAATATAAGAGCGTTTAGATCACTATTTTAGTGATCTAAACGCTCTTATATTAATTTACAGAGGGAGTAAATAACAGTTCACTCATTTGTAGGGCAATTTTATGGATTCTGTGGCTCTAGAACAACTAAGTTCCCCTCAAATTTGGTGAAGGTATGGGTGATTAATGCTTAACTCAACCTTTTCTCGTCCACATTTTTGCCATTCATTTATTTATTTGTGATAGTTCCATATACTGACATGTGCTCTGTTTCAGGACCCTTGTCATAATGGTAGTCATCTAGCAAGCACTTATTCGGCCCTTGCTACATTGAAGATTGTAGGTTATGATGTACTCAACCTTGATAGCAAGGTTCTTCTACTGTCGATGAAGAAACTCCAGCAACCAGATGGAAGGTATGCGTTTAGCTTTGGTCTCCATGGTACTTAGACTGTTAGACTTCAAAATTTACCTGGGAAGTATCTAAGTATTTCCATCTACTACCTGCATTAACATTATCACTAGAGTATTTTCTAGGAAAGAATCACCGGAATAGTTTCACCTAGTCACATACCTCACATGCTGTTTTACGATTTTCATAGCACCCCATGGTTGATTCACAGTTCACATCCTTCATTATAGTTCTGTTTCAGGAACATATGCATTAATTGCAAGCCTTTTCATTCACCATGTGTAATTTCATCTGCATGAACTTAAACTATGTACTCTCATTGCAACAAACTTTACACCAGTAAACACCACTTTTCTGGTGTGTATTTGTACTAGAATGTTCAGGTGCTGTACTGTTATGATCCTCCAAAATGCTTGCAAGTAGTCTAGTGCTTCTCTGCACATTTTACCTTTTTACCTGTTTTATTGGTCAACTCAGAAGGCTTTGATTTTGTGCATCTGACATTCAATACATTTTGGTTATTAGCTAACTTGACATTCATCTTTTTGTAGCTTCATGCCTACTCATATTGGTGCGGAAACAGACCTACGCTTTGTATACTGTGCAGGTGAGGAGCACTGTTCTTTGTATATGCTAATAATTGTTTTTTTTTCAAATATAATTTAATGCATTTGGTCTCTGTTCTCAGCTGCGATCTGCTCAATGCTAAAAGACTGGTCAGGAATGGACAAGGAAAAGGCCAAGGAATACATTCTTAACTGTCAGGTTGGCTTGGCACCGTAGTTTTGAGTGATGTAAGAGTATTCTGCAGTCTGCACCATGCTATTTGCCTTTCCTGATCCTATTTCTACTGCATGCAGTCATATGACGGTGGCTTTGGCATGGTTCCCGGTTCAGAATCTCATGGTAGGCAGTGCATTTCTTTACCTGGTTACTTTATGGAGGTTATTCTTTAGAGTTTTAACTGTGTGGCAACTAAGTTAAGTCTTTGTTTTGCAAAATTTGGTTATGGATTCTCATTGTATGACTTTGTGTTAGTGAGCCAGGTGGGGGAACTTTCTGTGCTGTTGCGGCCCTATATCTAATGGGTTTCATTCAAGTTGATTTGGCATCGAACTTACGAGAGTCTGCGCCGATTGACGTACAATTGCTCCTGGAGTGGTGCCTTCAGGTCAAATTCTGCTTAATGGTGTATCTGCAGTTATCCACTAAATCTGCCCTTACATGACGTAAAAATGCACAATAGTCTACATGAGAATTAGATCTGAACTGTTAGCAAAAATGCCTTTATTAGCTTAGCGGTGAACATTACTGACGCATTGCACTATTATCATTGTGTAGAGGCAAGCAGCAGACGGGGGATTTCAGGGCAGAAGAAACAAGCCAAGCGATACATGCTACGCTTTCTGGTTAGCATATTAACAGTCTGTATACTGTTATTTGGCTGAGAAGCAGGCGGTAGCAGCAACCTTGATAAAATTTGTTTGCTGCCCATTTGACTCATCTTCATTCAGGATTGGTGGCGTGTTGAAGATGATTGGCGCCTACCACTTGATCGACCACGGCGCTCTGCGGGAGTTTCTGCTCACCTGCCAGACACGTGTAATTACCCCCAAAGCCTCCATTGGCAGCTTTTTCTGAGATTTCAATAAAATATAAAACCTTAAATCAAGTTTTTAAACAGGTATATATCGATTCTCCTGTACTAACTTGTTTGTTCTCATTTTTTGATTGGACGACAGTATGGAGGCTTCTCGAAATTCCCGGACGACGAGTTGCCAGACATCTACCACTCATACTACGGTCTCGCGGCCCTCTCATTGCTGGGGGAGGAGGAGGTCGAGCCGCTCTGCGCCGAGCTGGGGATCATCGCCGCCGCACTGTAGCTGGCCAAGGCACCGATCTTCCCCGTTGTGCCCTGTTGTAACTCAGTTTTGTTGCGATCGACAGATCCTGTAAGATCGATACAGCACTACAGCTTGTGGCTGAAAACATGGAAGCAATTTTTGCGTGAAGTTTCTTGATCCGCCGTGCTTTCGGCGTGTTTATTATTTTTCGGTTGCGATGGGCTTAATTTGCCCAAACAGCTGTGCTCTGTTCTGAAGTTTGTTGTGTTAGCTGAGCTGTTGGGTCTGCTCGAAAGCTACTGAAAACGGTGCAGGCAGCAGAATCATCTGCCTGGATTTGCATAAGCATTTGAATTGCGTGCGCGATGAAGAAATGGCGCGTGTGGTGGGGATTGAGCAAGCTGGATTTGGGCGGCGGGCGGGTGGTTGGGTAGATGGGAGCAGCTGCAGCGGCAATAAGGGGCTGTTTGAATTACTACCAAAACCGACCATGCCAAAATTTTGGCTAGCCCATGAGATTTGGTGGTCGTTTGGATCGATGCCAGGGATTTGGCTCGCCCGGCGACCTGGGCGTCCATCCGTGTAAATTTCGCCGATGTGCGGGCGAAGGCGTGGGCGAGCAAAAGCTTCGCCAAAAGATTGGCGTGCCGTTTCTCGGTGGACCCTACGAGGTGCATGCGGTAGGAATAGCATAGTTGTTGTTTTTTTGTCAGGGATCCGGTATGATATAACCGATTTTGTTGGCTGTAACAAATCACCGGTCAGCCAGCGCTTCTACCTAAAAAAACGTGAGTCAAGTGCATGTGCATGCAGCAATCTTGAAAAGAAAAAAAAGTGCATGGGGCTGCACGGGCTTCGGTTCCAACTTGCGATAATCACGCTTCTCAGAGACGAAACTTGAAATAATTGCGTGACATTCTTTTGGCATATTCCCATATAGATTTTTGCATCTAAGGTTTAGTTATCTGTACAACTCTTCAATTCTGTATAATAGATGCATTTGAATATAATCATCATGTCAAGTTGGTCACAAACCAAACAAAGGTCTCTTTTGCCAAAATTTTGGAGGATGCAATGGCCACAATCCAAACAACATCAGCTTGCCAAATTTTTGGTCATGCCCTTGATTTGGTCATGCCAATTTTTTGGTGGGGCGTGCAGGGGCACAAACCAAACAGACCCTAACTGACTGCCACGAGCTGCTGCCCACCACTCACTCGCTCGTCCTGCCTGTTCGGGACGACCCTGTTCTTATCTCGCCAGATTCCTTCTAGATTCAAACCGATTTGCGGCGGAGTTTGTTGGCCAGCCGCCTCCTAAGGCCAGCTCTAATTATAACAGAGTATAAAAGGCTTAATGTAGTATATATACTAATTGAATTTTGGCCGGACTTAACCGATCCCTTAAACTTAGCGGAGTCATTTTTTTTTTCCTTTGCATTTCAATTTCGGCCACGGAAACACATTTCTTTGCCTTTTTTATTTCATTCGGCTGACATTGGATTACATAATAATTCACCAATTCTTTGCTAGGAAAGTAAGACCAAAGAAAGCAAGAACCATAATTAGACATTTTAGAAGATATCCAACTTCCATAACTGCTCCCACTAGTCAGATTAATATCTTTCCGATGCCTTCATTGTGGATCTGTGGATTCTCGATCTTGCATACTTCATTCTTCTTCTTTGATTCGAAAGAAGCAGATGTTGCTTCCCCTCTAATTTCTTCTCTAATCTCACATCTAGTCTCATCTTTAGCCTCAATTCTAGCAACGAGTGCACGAACATCTACTAATTTTTGTGCTATCAATAGATTGATGTATTCTTCTTCCCAATACCAAAACGAGCATCCATCATCCTGCACACATAGATGAGCATCAATGAGGTACCGAAATTGAACCGAATCCGGTGCAAAACCGAATCAAAACAAGCACATACCCATCGTTTGTGCATTTGAAGAACACCCATCTGGGATGTTGCGGCGTGGTAGAAACTCGGCGCACCACTTGTCGTGCGCAACCGTCGCATTGTATGACTGACAACTTCAAGCCGATGAGCCGCTGCACGAGCGCTGAGCCCGAGGGACAGTCGGCGGTGTATTTGTCGGTGAATCGACGGCAGTAGCGATCAGAGTGTCCTGAGGAAGAGCTGGTACCTGCATGCGGTGCGGAGGATTTGTCGGGGCTGTGTGGGCCGCTTCCCGGCCAATCCATGGCAAGGCGCAGCTGCCGGTGGCCGGAAACGCCAAATCCGGCAGCGGCGACAACAGTCGCAGATCCCCTTGATTTTTGGCCGGCGGCGGGACGAGGAGGTGGTGGAGTACATCGGCGGAGGCCTACAAGGCTTCCCCGTCGGTCACCCTTTGCCGGCAGTGAGGGGGGTAGGAGGGGCAGCAGGGGCAAAGATGCGGCGTGGGAGGGAAGGGAGAAGCGGCAGAGAAGAGCCGTTCCGTTTTACTCGGTGGAGCAAAGAGGGAGTAAAAATAGGAAATTTTTTAAGGAGAGAAATAAAATTATAGTACTTCGTTAGGCTGGATTGGGAATCGGCTAGGTGCCAATAAAGGTAAATATACCCCACTAACCAGTTAGAGGGAGTAAAAAGATAAAAGATAAATATACTCCAGATCCGCCACCGCCGCGTGCTATTTCTTCCATCCGCCTCCGTGTTGCAGCGGGACATCGGCGGCCATTATTTGATCCGCGGCAGGCGCGTCCCAGCCCTGCGCCGTCTTCTAGTCTAGAATGGCGGGCGTCGGGTCGGCGGTGCGGCGGCTCTACCTCTCCGTCTACAACTGGGTCGTCTTCGTCGGATGGTGCGCCTCCTTTCCTCGGATGGATGGATGGATCTCTGGTTTCTTGCTTTGGGTCTGACAAGTTCGGATCTCTTTGGCTGGCAGGGCGCAGGTGCTCTACTACGCGGTGACGGCGCTGCTGGCCGGCGGCCATGAGGGCGTCTACGCCGCCGTCGAGCGCCCGCTGCAGCTCGCGCAGACCGCCGCCGTCATGGAGGTCCGCTTCTCTTCTTCCCCCCTCTCTCCCACCTCTTTGAGTTGACTCCTAGCTTCAAAATTTGACTTGCTAAAAGAGCATGAATGTCAGTCAAAATATGCAGTAACTTTTACCCTCTTAGGCCTTGTTTGGTCAGGAGTGTTTCCAAGGCTGGGGATTTTTGGGGATTTGGTGAACCCCTCCCCTTCACCAAATCCCCACCAGACCTCTTCCCCGTCCCAAACCCCTTCCCCATCTGTAGTATTGAGTGTTTGGCACATAGAGGTTGGGGATTTTGCTTCAGCTTCGTTCCATCATATATAAATGACTAATGGCTCTCACATCCTGCAATTTTACTCCATGACAGCACACGTGTGAAAAAAACTCAATCTTTACTACAACATGAACAGCCATATATATAGTGCATCAACTACAACTGGAACTAAAGAAATAACATAATCTTTTATTGCTCAAAGGACACACTCCATCCCAAGCCTCAGTGGCATCTGAATAAAGAGCATCAAAGGCCAGCATGCATCAGGATGCAACACCACCACCCATTTTCTTAACAACACCACAATCTACTTAATAGCAGTCATTTTCCATGACTTTGAATCAAACAAAACAAAAAAAAATCATCTGGGCTAAAGAAAGAGAATCGTGTCATCATTTCATAACAACAGTTCCTCGTAGTAGTTCACGGTAAAAGTTCATAATTTTTGATCATTTCGCTTGCCTTCACTTTGCACTCCTGGGAGCGAACTTCTTCCTTGGCTGAAAATAAAATTTGATCATCATTTTTTGTTGGACCAAAAAGTAGAAAATCATGAGCTTGTGGTGTATGTAATAAGTAATAGCACAACAAATTGCAGCTGAACAAAAATATATAAAGCTCCAGCTAGCTTATTACTACTGGATACTAGTAACAGTCCATAGCTAGCTGATGTAAAAGTCCACCTAGCTACTTCCAGTGAAGCAAAGATACAATGCAGTGTGACATATACAAAACTGTAGAGAAAGAAGAAATTTCTATATAGACCATAAATAATTATTCTCTACAGACCGAAAATACTTACTCCATAACACATACATTATAATTATATACATTAATATGTACATGGGTTGACCAGTTCCAAAATATGGTTGTCTTCAAGATGAATGATAAAGGCTATGTCCCGCGGCACGACAACAAACCTACACATAATGTTACAACCTTTTTTCTTATAGGAAGAAACATTGAAAATCAAAGCATACATGATTTACCCTCCCAGAGATTTGATTGGTATCGAGAATGAAAAGAAAAATGCCAAATAGTAATTAAGCTAATATATATAAGCATCTTATTCATTATCATAATCTCTAAGAGCATTGTTAATCAAAATGGACACTTCGCAAATCATGACATGAATAGATAAGCATGTACCTACATGGGAGTTAATTAAAATGGACACTTCGCAAATCAAATCATGCGGGTAGGTAGACTGCCACTTTCAGGAAACAATACACTTACAGATGGCTCGACCCTCTTTTTCTGCAATCTCGAAAACAGTAATTAACTACAAACATGACAGGTAAATATGCCATGGAGTCTGTTTCTTATACTTCATGATCTGAAACAGATCATATATACACTGCAGAGAGAGGTTGACAGAAATGGATCATTTTTCAAATAAAAAAGTGACTGGCAACACGAACTTATCGCTCCAAGTAAATCACCTATTAGACTGTTAACAAAGTACATATTCTCAATGTGTACAAAATAAACATATGGACAGGACCAAAAGAAGAACAAGGACTTAGCAATGTAATTTTGATATAGACTAATTCAAGTTTGTCTGTAGACAAGTAGATCCTCCACATGGATACAGAAACAACTTAAAAATTTGGAACAAGACATGGCTCAATAAAATGCCTAAACTAGTTAAAGAAACTCTCCAACAAGCAGGTCAGACTAGTTGCTGCTGCTGTTTAACGAGGTCATGATCATCCTATGTTAGTAGATTATCTACATGCTTCCCGGACCAGAAGAGGCCACATTATCTTGAGACTTTGTAGCAAATTCTATTTTTTAAATGCAGATCAGGGTGACCTTATGAATGAAAAAAATCAGGCTTGTAGATTTAGGACCTTATAATATGTAGAGCAAGTATGATTGTTCACTACCAAAGTGTATCTATTTCTCTAACAAAAAAACTACAGTTACTTCCTTAACAAAGTGTATGATTGGACATATAAGATCATCATCCATCCATCGATTTCCAGCAAGTATACGTACACTAGTAAATCTCTAGACAAGTAGATCCACCACAGGAATTAAAATGGTCCATCTACCACTACCAGGTGAGGTAATCTAAGAGAAGGTGAACTTGGGGACGACCTTGGTGGCTTGGTGCCCTTGGAGACCGCGTGCTTGGCGATCTTGCCGGAGATGATGAGGCAGTAGGGGGTCACATCCAAGGTGGGGAGAGAAGAAACCCTAGGAAGGGTAGGAGAGGAGAGGGGAGGTGGCGGCGACGACATACCTTAGAAGCCATGCGGCGGCTCTGTCTCCTTGTGGCTGGCGGGAGGCGCCGGCGGCCCTTACTTGTTGACGCCTCGCGTCGAGCGAGCAAAGGGCCAAGCCGCAAGGTAACCCTCGATGCGTGAAAGCCCCGTGGAATGGAGGGGATCGAAGGGGAATTCTGTGGCTGGCCCGGTATAAGCCCTGTACAACAAACATAAGCTTGGGGAATTTAGGGGCTTTGTAGCCCAACAGGGAAAATCTTCTAAAAGCCTCCCCAAGCCCTGTGTGCCAAACAAGGCCTTAAGGTGTGGTTTCTCATATAGATCAAGTAGGATGGATTATTGCTCTGAACTGAGTTAAGGCAGAGACAAAATGGAGTTGACCAAACAGTAAAAACAGTCTGAATGCGGTGCCCCAAATCGACCAGATTACTCTGTGAACCGAGCTGAGTACCGCTAAGAGAAACTCATCAAAACATCACGATGATGATTCAACTCCATTGTTATTTCTGTGCTCACAACTTTGTTCTGAATTTAATGTGGTGTCCTGATCTACTTTATTTCTTTGCACATCCAAGTTTGAGAGTTACTGACAATCTTGTGTTTGCCTGGCACTGGCGGTCATGCTGCTGGTGGGCGCAGATTCTTCATGGGCTCGTAGGTATGAAGTTATTCTTACTTTTCTTCAAAAATCGTCAAGTATCAGATTTTCAAAATAAGACTGCTCTTCGTCACTCTTTTGGTATCTATTCATTTTTAGTAATTGTTGTAATAATCTGAATTTTAGGGTTGGTGAGGTCTCCGGTCACTGCAACTCTTCCACAAATAGGATCGAGGTTGTTTCTTACATGGGGCATCCTGTGGAGCTTTCCTGAGGTACCATCCGATCACTTGCGAGTTGTACTGGATTAATGAAACTAGAAACTGGTTTGACAATGTTGACTAATCACTTTGTACATTTGTCTTGCAGACACAATCTCATATTCTTGTAACTTCTTTGGTCATAAGCTGGTCCATCACCGAGGTACTTCTTACAAATTTCCTTTGCCGAGGTTCAAATTGGAAATTTTGGATGACCTCTATATTTGAGAACGTAACATGATGCAGAGTTTGTTGGGTTTCATGTAGATCATTAGATATTCTTTCTTCGGCTTGAAGGAGATGCTTGGATTTGCACCTTCTTGGCTTTTATGGCTTAGGTTAGTACGATTTCCGTCAAGTAGGGGCATCATCTCATCAAATTTAGAGGAAATTTATTACCTATTCAAAAACATTATTTTGAAAGTGAACTTCATTCATTTGTTGTGGCACTGCTTATATGTAGGTATAGCACATTTCTGATATTGTATCCTATCGGTATCCTTAGCGAAGTTGGTCTAAGCTACATTGCTCTGCCTTATATGAAGGTAACTAGAATTATTAAAGAAGAGAAGAAAATTCCATGTTATTCATTTAATAATAATCTTGTCTAACTATTTTTATCTTTTGGGTAACCAGGTATCTGAAAAATACTTTGTTAAAATGCCTAACAAATGGAATTTCTCCTTCGACTACTTCTACACATGTGTTATCGCCATTGGTGTCTATGTTCCAGGTACATAACCCCCTCTTACCTCGCTTTTACCCTTTGAGTTAAATACACCTACAGTGCATCAACTTGCACCGCGGGAACACTTTCATACAAAAACTTGAAAATTGAGACAAATGGGTCACTAAACTTGCTTTGCGGGAACAAAATCATACGAATTAGTCCGAAACGGCCACATGACTCGCCACGTCGGCAGGGTAGGAGGAGTTGGTGGCTGGTCAGTTTGTAGAAACCCCTTTGAGTAATCTAAACATTGAACCCGCAGTGCTGATTGAGATTGAGAAGGGGGGGGGGGGGGATTTATGGATAACCGTGTACTTATGCCAAAAGTCAGGTTGGCACCAGTAACCCTCTCCAAACCCCTTCGCTCTTCATCTTCGTGGCCTGTTCATCTCCTATTCCGCATCGTTGTCGCTTGTTCGTCTCCTATTCCGCATCGTTGTGGCTGCTAGTTTCAGTTTGTTATTTGAACATATAACGTGGACGTTTTTGAAAATATTCCTCCTGGAACATGCAAGTCGCTACAACCGACGTGGCGTCCTACGTGGCCGTTTCGGACTAATTTGTATGATTTTGTTCCCGTAAAGCAAGTTTAGTGACCCATTTGTCTCAATTTTCAAGTTTCTGTATGAAAGTGTTCCCGTGGTGCAGGTTGGTGTACTATAGTTGTATTTAACTCTTACCCTTTGCATTTGTAGTGATTGTCATCCTTTGACATTAATAAAGCGATGCTATAAGTGAAGTAGGACCTCACGGAACATTTTGTTGTTTAACTTGGGTGACTGCAGGTGGGCCGCACATGTTCACGTACATGCTTGCCCAGAGGAAGAAGGCCCTGTCAAAGGCAAAGACTGCATGAAGTTGATGTGAGCCTTATAGTTGGAGCATGCAATGCAAACCCTGCAGTCTCATGTTGTACGAATAGTCGGTGTGAGTTGTCATTGTTAGACATGAATTACCCGGCATGTGTTGTAACGATGATGATTGTTGGATTTCTCATGGTTGAATTAATCATTGATCAACCTCTGCATTGAGACAATGATTATGACCATCAGATAAAAACAATATTCATCTTTGGAAGTGCTCATCCATTATGAGCCAATGACAAGATCTCATCTTAACAAGGAAAACTTTGTGGAGCAAATGGTACACTGGTTATTCCAGAGGACATGTGCTGTCTTTATTCTAGTACATGTGCATGTATAATCTTATTACAAGATACAGTGGATTGTGCATCTTTACAAGATCCTTAACTTTTACACAGGGGCAATATACAGTGGATACATTATTGTGCATCTTTACACAGGGGCGATACACAGTGGATACATTATTGTGTATCTGGGGTTTGCAAGCTAATTAAGTGTGTGTTTAAAAAAAAGCTAATTAAGTGTGTAGACATCTGCTCCTAAAGAGAAAATCTGTCAATTTATTGGATGTACAACATTCTGAATTGGAATGAAATGAGGACTTCCTTCAAAGTCCCAAAGATTATTCCTTACGGGGTCCCTTCCGATTTAGTGTCCCTATTAAACGGTCATGTTCATGTCAGCATATAATGCACTAAAAAAACCAGAGATCTAAATAGCCTAGATGGTTTAGGGCTTTCCTGTTCTTATCTTTACTCTTTACCTAATAATAAAGTAAATTGGGTTTTCTGGTCGTCCTTCATACATTTTGCAAAAAAGTCCCTCTATTTTTCGTAAATAAACCCACGGTACACGTTCAAGTCACTCTTGAACCGTTTTTTTTGCATTTTCTTGGAAACCCCTGATGTTTTAGGTAATCAACCCGCCGTCCATATTTAAGTCAACTGAATCATTTTTTGTTTTAACATAAAACCCCCCGACTTTTCGGTTAATCAATTCGCAGTTTACCTAAAACAAAATTATCAATATCTTTTAAACCGTAACTCCAATTTTAATATAGTATGAAACTTGATTAGAAAAATGTGTAGAATCTAAATATGATGCTATTTTTAGCTGTTAAATATTTTTAAAATATTATTTTGGTGTGAACTTAATCTATAATGTACGATCCGTTTTTCTTTCTTACTGATAGAGAGGAAAGAAAACATCGATAACCACGCATGCACACCTGTGAAAAACCTCGCGGGGAAAACGAACATATTTCTCATCTTATTTTGAGCGAGTGTGCGCGAGAGAGACGCCTTAGAACTGACCGCATTCAAACACGTTTTCGTTGTGTAAGCACTGAGACCACCATCAACAACACAAATGTGATGCCATATGAAAATAAAGGACGTGAACACATTAGGGTTTTGAGTAATGGTTATTGGGTTAAGAACATGTGTTATTTACTCTTCCGTTGCAACGCACGAGCTCTTTTGCTAGTTAACAATAAATAAAATTGGGTTTCTGGTCGCCCGTCGTTGCTAGCGATTTTGCATAAAAGTCCCTCGGTTTATAAGAAATTAACCCGCAATCCTGTTTTAAGTGAGAACGGATCGTTTTTTTTGCATTTTACACAAAACCCCCTACCTTTCATGCTAATTAACCCGCGATCCACATTAAGGCACTGCGAATTGTTTTTTGCAGTTTTACATAAACCCCTCAGATATATGCGTTGATCACCCTGCAGTGTATTAAAAATAAAAAAATAATTTTTTTTAAAATAACCATATCTTTTAAACTGTAAGTCCAATTTTAACATGTTATATATGAAAATTGATTAGAAAAATATGTAGAATATTAATACGACATTATTTTTAGACGTCAACCATTTTTACATTCGGTTTTGGAAAATATTTAAATGTTTAAAAAATATTCGTATCTTTTAAACCGTAACTCCAATTTTAACATGTTATATATGAAAATTAATTAGAAAAATGTGTAGAATATGAACATGACATTAGTTTTTACAAGTCAAGCATTTTAAAATTCGGTTTAGGAACAGATTTAAATGTTTTAGAAAATATTCATATCTTTTAAACCTAACTTTAATTTTAACATGCTATATATGTAAAATGATTAGAAAAATGTGTACAATCTGAATATGATATTGTTTCACATGTGGTATTTTTTTCCCGTTGCAATGCACGGGCTCTTTTGCTAGTTTTACATAAAAGCGGAACCAGGCTATATTGTGTACACAAAAAGCTCGGCTATCTTGTCAGAATTATAAGATACTATAACGTATGCAAGTGAGCATAGTATGGTTTGAAATGATTGGGGGTATATCTGAAGAGAGTGCAATCCTCTGAATAACCACACTCTGACACACCAAGCCGCAATCTTCCTGTTAGCTTCTTGTCTGGATTTTCTAAAGACCAGAATGGAACGATTCCTCGCCAACTCACATCAGTTCTTAACCAGTCCACAAAAGTAATCAATCAAACTAACATTTGACATCAAACTGGTTGTCACAGCAGCTAGCTAGCTAAGTATTAGCCACCCAAATATCAACAAACTCAACACCATTTTGGGAAAACAATCTAAAAGAAAACTGGACGATATTAAAGTACTCCCTCCATTCCAAAATAGATGACTCAACTTTGTACTAAGTTTAATACAAAGTTGGGTCATCTATTTTGGAACGGAGGGAGTACTACTGAAAAAGCAAAGTAATTTCTGATGTTGGTGTACGTGTGAGATAAAAGTTAACAAGACTCCACGGAGACAATAAAACATAACTCGAATGTTAGTATATACGTTATAATAGTTTACGAATCTCGTTCCTTGTTTTAGCCACTTACTCTGTACGGATAAAATGCCCGAATTAACAACCACACTTATCATGTTCAATTTTTCAGTTACAATGATAAAAATCAGAAAAGGTTATAGCCAGTTCTAATCATGACTCTCTGTGAACAAGTAAGGCTTTATGGATACTCTCTTGTGTTGAAGTATATACATGGATTTGCCCAACCTTGTCCATCGGTTCGGACTTTTGGTTCTACTGGTCGGTTGGTGCATGAAACTCAATATCTTCAATAATCTCATTGCTGTCCAACCATTTTCCCCGTAAATTTTATAGAAAGGGTAAAAAGTTTTGAAATAATATGGCTGCAAGTTAAATAGTTGTGCTCTCTAACAGTGACTAGAAGTGCTGCTCTAATAATCCCTAGAATGCAGGCAGCTCTGAAACAACCAGCTGCAGCTAATCGTAACATCATATTTGTCACTTAACCAAAGCCACTTTGTTGGATAGACCAAGTGCATCCAAATCCCAGCAGATCAGATACTCTTGAACTAGAACACAAGCGGAATAAAAATCTTGGTTAGGCCCCTTGGGCGACATCCAAGAAATATAGAGCATGATTGGTTTGATGCCATGCCAACATTTGGAAATTGCCAAATATTGGCTAGTGCTTGGTTGGTTACCATGTTTACTTGCCAACCTCACAAGAAGTTGTCAATTTTTGGCAACTTCTGATGTTGCCAATTGTTGGCATCAAACCAATTTCCAAATGAGAAGAGGCTTCGTTCACCTCTGTGCTTGTGCTTGCGACTGATAGAACCTGCCGATGCGACCGCGGTTGGGGGGCTTGGGCTTGGCGGGCTTCTTCTTCGGGCGCAGGCCGGCGACCTCCTGCACGAGCGGGACGTGCACCAGCACCGTCCTCCATGCCACATACCAACCCGAGGGATCTCAATCTGGAAACCAGCCAGACGAAAGAAAGAAAAAAAAGGAGGCGGTCGTCGTACGTACTCAGGAGGATGAATGAGAGGGCGAAGAAGACGACGAGGATGGGGCGGAGGACGAATAGTTCGGCGAGCTCCCACGCCGTCTAGGCCATGGCGCCGCCGGCCTTCCTTCTTGGGGAGGGAGGGAGGGACGGAGAGGATCGGAAGGGGCAACAGAGAAGAAAGGAATCTCGTTCGATGCCAGGAGAGGCCCACGAGTCCATGACGTGTAGGTCCGTCCTAGGCTAAGAGATCGCTTCCCCTCTTTTACTACTCGTTTAAGCGAAGGTGCCTCTATTCCTCACGCCTCCTTTGTCTGCCCGCGTTGGCGCGACATCATGGCCGACCATAAGTTCCTTTGCCGCTTCCGCAAGCACCATCAAAACCCTCTCTGCTTGGCTTCTTCGCAACGGGTTTACTCATTAGTGTGACAGTCTGCACTTACTCATTAATGTGGTTGAGCGTGGAGATAAGAGAAAGGCTATCACTTCCTTGTTCATGCTCATGTCTTGGGAGATTTGGAAAGAGCGTAATGGAAGGGTTTTCCGTAACATCGCCGCTACGACGATGATGCTCATCGCGAAGATAAAAGAGGAGGCCCATCTTTGGGCTATTGCCGGTGCCACCCACTTGAGTATTGTAATGCCGCGAGAGTAAATATTTGTCTCCCGCTTTGCAGTCGTTTGTCTTAAATCTTCTCCCTTAATCAATGAAAATGGCAAATCTTTTGCCTTGTTTCAAAAAAAAAAAACAGTCTGCACTTCTGTCCTTGACTCACCTGACCGCATCCCTGCCGCCCGCTTCTCATGCCGCACAACTCCAACCCCAACAAGAAATTGCGCTTCATGGGCTGCCGTCATGGTCATATTCGAAATTTTGCTACATGCCACCATGCCAACGGGTTTGATTGTGTGGGATCCACTCACCGGTGAACAATACAACCATTTGACAATTCCAGCGAGGCTCAAGGGCGACAAATGAAAGTGTTGGAATGCCACTGTGTTGTGCACTAATGTCGAAGATGGGCATGTGCATGGTGATTGCTTCTTAGACCCGAGAGATATTGTCTCTGTGGTGACCAAGGAAGTAATTCTATCCCTGAGATCCAGCATCCTTGTTGAAAATGTACTTTACTGGTTGTTTGTTGGAGGTGACGTCCTTATGCATGATTTTGAAAGGCAGAGTTTTGGTCTAATTGAGAAGCTAGTAGACACAGCTAAGTGCCATGTCGAGTTTTCTTATCAACTCTTACGGATAGAGGATAATGGACTTGGTCTCACCGTTGTGGTCAATACTAACAATCAAATTATGGCAGAGGAAATCCAACTGTGATGGTGTTATTGGATGGGTGTTGTTGAAGAAAATTTCTCCATTGGACGGGTTGTTTCCGCAAACAATGCCCGGAGATCACATGTGGATACTTCTGGTGGGGTATGATGAGGACACAAATATGATTGTTATGTCTATGATGAGTGGCATTTTCATGCTCCAACTTGATTCTATGCAAATCAGACACATTTCTATAAGAACTAATGTACGTTACCCAGTCATTTATCCATACAGGAATTTCTATACTCCGAGTAATATCTCACCATCTAGATTGTACAAACTACAATAATCCAATTAAATTTTATTTGTTAACATTCATTCTAGTTACTTTTAGTTCCTGTTCCTTGGTTAAGGATGGACTAGATACAAAAAAAATTGCATTTCTTGTTCATTTCTTAGTATGTGTGGTGATCATATGGTGATGTAATTTCTTATACTAGGCTACACTTTAACTAGAAAGGGGAAGAACCATAACAATTGTTTTCTCTCATTGATCTTTCCGCATGAGTTTTCTAGCAACTGGAAACTGGTAACGATCACACTAAGATAGTATAGTGAAACCATATAATATCTAAAATAGTATTTACGATAGGTGCATTGGGAAGATTAAAGCATGTTGTCTTTCTCATTCACTATTTTTCTTCACAGATATATCTTGATAGTAATCATCAATTTGAATATCATGTATTTTTCAATGAAAATAGTACTATGTCATTTTCTTAATATTTGTATTACATTTTGGCCCATTCAATATATCTAGTACATGCTCTCACAAGAATAATTATGGATTACTATTTTTTTCTGAACATGTAAATCGTCTCTCTCATGAAGACATATTATTATTGTTGTTTCTTGATATTAATCCCCTCTCAGTTAGAGCAAACCATATCAGTGAATTTGAATAGGTGAACAGAAGGGAGCCCAAGCCAGGACTGCTACAACTACACATATGTTGAATTGCGGAATATGAGAATGATATATATGACCTAGAAGGCACATGTGGGAGATGGAATGAACGAATATCATATAATCCAAAGCTATGTAATTCCTGAATACTTTTATCACCATATATCTAGTATAGCTAGCTGAAACTCAATTGCTAAGAGATGTAATAATTGACAAAGCGGTGAATCCTACATAAGACTTTTAGCCCATTATGGCAAATTATTGTAATGTTAGTGACCATCTCTAGCTATTCCATGTTGCAATATCAGACATGGCTTATTATCTGACAAAGATGATTTTCTCAAGTCATAATCCAAGGGTCAGTGTCATCATATAAGTTAATATCAATCATACCGTAGAGCGTGGATTCACCACTTTTTTGCATCGGGAAACAGAGGAGGCAAGATGAGTAAGTAGAGAAGAGACGCGTCGAGTCATATCTTGATAAATGCCCTCGACACTCAAATTTCCATTTTAGATATCCATCTCCATCAATTGTTGTCCTCATATTCATTACCAAGGAAATATTTATTGTAAATCATATTATTTATTACATGACATATTTTAGACTTTGATTGTTGCTTCTATATTAGATTTTTTGTTCTTATTGTTTTTTTGTTGTTGAAAGGTAGAGAGATATTTTAGTTGAGATATTTTTAGCAATCCAGGTGAATGATGGAGATGGATATTGGCGGGCATTGGGTACCTCCCACACCATCATCACCAGGCCAACACCAGCCTTGGGGAGAGGAAAGGGGGGAAATTAATCTCCCACACTCGTTGAAGCAAAGGAACCCTAAACCTTGCTTGAGGGAGGATAAACCAACAAAATTCAAATTGGGCGCTGATCAAAATCATATTTACATGCGATCCTATACCTACGATCATATCAATATATTCACAAATCGAATCAAATATCAAATGCTATTCTGATCAAATTCAGAGATATCTCTCCCATTATATAAGAACACATACATCATGTTAAACCATGTTGTTCGTGTACATTAATGGATATCCCTTTTTAGGAAACTACATGATTTACAACATAAGTGTACGTATTTAAAAAAAATACAACATAAGTGTTCAGAATTCTTCACCGCGATTTGGCCAACAATAAAATAATACCCTCTACACCACCCTTTTTATGTAGGACGCAGTAGGCCAATCATACACTAGGGCCTCTTTGATTCACAGGATTTTAAACACGCATGAATAAGCATGATTTTGGTTTGTTTGATTGCATCATAGAAATAAACAAAGGATTCTTTTAAAGAGATTTGAGTGGGTGCTAGAAATCCTATGGGAAAAAGTACAAAGAGATCCATAGGAAAATATCATATAGGATTCAATCCTATGAATCAAAAAACCAACATATGAAAAATTCCCAGGGATTCTAATACTCCAAAGTTCCAACGAAAATCCTTTGAATCTAGGGAGCCCTGAAATGTCCTTCCTCTTCCAAAACTAAGATGGGGACAACTACTCATGCTATCCCTTAGAAGATGTGAATGAAATGTCAAATGTTAGTGTGGTCAAGTACTAATGTTCTACTTGCAAAGGAAAGATAAACCTTCCAACGAGTTCTACTAGAAGATAGCTGCCATCATGTTCACAATGTTTGGATAGCCCCAATATTCTTTGACATTTCCCTGTAAAAGCTAATACACAATGTGTAAATTAATGAACGAACATCGCGATCCCAAAATACAGCGACAAAGAAGGAAAACCTTCCTATAGTTGCTATCCATGCTCTCTTATGTCTGCATTTCAACCATCATTGTCACACACTTCCTCTTGGTAGTTTTTGTGGCCTCACTGGTAACTTTGGCTGGCACAAGTTTTTTAACAGGTACCTGGTCAATAAAGAGAGCATTTTACGCCCAACCAGCATACTTGCCAAATTTGGTTACAAATGCATCGGCAACAAGATTGCTTAGTTTTGGAGTCAGGCTCTTGCCAGCTAGCTTGGGCAATATATTGTGTAGCAAACTGTGTTAAGTCCACATGGTTAGGGTTTGAAGACTCAACCAAAATAGGCTTTTAGATCATATATAAAACATATCCGAAGTCTATCCTCAAGGAACCACATAGAGTTTTGAAAGATTCAACCCTTTGCTATGAATAGCCATGCCTGCCATTGTTTTGAAAAAAATGAAAGAAATGGAAGAAACTTTCAAAAATGTAATTCTTTCGCATGGAGTCCTTTTATGTCTATGAACTGTGAGGGAAAATACCAAGTTGCAATATGACATTTTCTTTAAAATCCTTCACAAAATGGGCTATCATGTATGAACATCCATTGCTTTCAAGCCAAATGACCAATGTGATGGTCATGTCCGTTGCATAGTTTACGATAATGTGCCCAAATTGGGTCTATCTGTGCATCTTGCCATTAGAAAGAATGTTGCCAAATAGAATTTCCAACTTTTTGTACAAAAAGACCATTTCCATTTTCTGAGTGCCAAAAATATTTTTTTTCAAAACAATGTTCTAAAAGTAATTCAATTTTGAACTGCCGGCGTGTGATATCTTGTTCCTAAAACAGTTCTAACACTGGTCATAAGAGCATCCACTAGTCCATTTAGGTGGCATTTTGACCAACCCCTGAGTTAGAGGATAGAACCTGCTCGACCACCTTGACTAGATGACTATATTCTTTGAAAACATATTTGTGGGCATGTAGGATAGCATCATTCTAAAAAAATAAACTGACTTTGAAAAGAAAGTTCAAAAACAGAAAAAAAATATAACAAAATAATGCAAGAAAACGGGTAGCAAAGGAAAACTAATTGCAGGAATATAATTCATTTTCCCGGTAGGTAACCAAGAGATAACATCTAATGCTCTAAATTTGTTGGTTTGCCCATATTATGTCTATCCAGATATATTTTATGTCCAAGTTCATTCAGCAAAGTTCAACTCAGCTTAAATGAAAATTTGAAAACACAAATAACCAAGAAGATCTCAGTAACATTTGAATTAACAAAAATGTTTTAATAATAGTAACAATATGCTAGAGATGTGTTTTAAATATGTTTCAAACTCCTATAAATTTAGATTTTTGTTCACATGTGATGTGCTTTTTAATATTGCTAGCCCGTGCAGTTGCACGAGTTGACGACCAGTTAAATTAGTTAGCTGACAGCTGAAAGGGACCGGCGTAGTGCTACAGTTCTACTGGTTGAGCCACATACTAGTACATATGCTCATTCTATAACCAAGGTTTTTAGATACCTTTTTTTTAAGTTAGGTTTTTAGATACCTGACAAAGTAGGTGGGGTATTTTTTTTTCGCGAATCGACAACAAAGTAGCTAGCCAGCTTGAAATGCTTTCCCCCCCGCAAGAAAAGGAAAAGTTTGAAATGTTTTCTATACACATCTCAATCAACTCTGACACGTATTGATTACAATACTAGAGGTTCAAAGCGAACTTCCTTAAGTTGAGTACTTGATTATATTAACAGAGCTGCATCCTAGTACTTACTGATGCTCATTTTAGAAGTAAAATTTGTCTTACACGTACGGAGCGATAGAATCACTATCAACTCCGCCACGGGCGACCTGCTCAGTTGCCATTCGCTCGGGTTTTACCGCTCCAACACTCAGCGACACCATCAAATCCAAACGCGTCGTCATTACACAAGCACAAGTGACCCCAAAACAAGACGTTAATTAATCCCATATCGAGCACACCGGCCGGGAATAGACTAGCCAGTGACGCAGTTCCGAAACAAGAACCAATGCAAGAAAGACAGCGGTGCACACGAGACAGCGATGGTTGTCTATATAAACCGCCGGAATCCAACGCCATAAGCAGCACCACGAGCAAGCCGATCCAGCGCATGCAAGCCTAAGCGAGCAGGAGCTTCACATAGGCTTAGCAATGGCGTACGCTAAGCTCGCAGCCCTGGCCGTGCTCGTGGTCCTACTGTGGGCGTCAACCGGCACCGTGGCCCGCTCGTCGCCGGCCGTTTCGACGTCCAAGGTCGACGGCATGCCGGCGGTGATGACGGTCAACGGGTTCGAGCGCGGCGAGGACGGCAGCGGGCCGGCGGAGTGCGACGGCAAGTACCACAGCGACGACGACATGCTGGTGGCGCTGTCGACGGGGTTGTACCAGGGCGGGGCCCGGTGCTTCAAGATGATCCGCATCACCAGCGCGGGCACCGGGCGGAGCGTGCAGGCCATGGTGGTGGACGAGTGCGACTCCAGGAAGGGCTGCAAGAACAACATCGTCGACACCTCCAAGGCCGTGTGGAAGGCGCTCGGGCTCGACACCAACGTCGGCGAGGTGCCCGTCACATGGTCCGACGCCTGAGTTAAACGTGTCGATCGGTCGGCCGTTGAATAATTGGCTGCGCGTGAGCGCGCACGGCAGCTGGGGGCATTCAAAAATGCCAATGTCTCTTCTGTTTTCTGTTTCTACAATTCTACGTGCACCTAAGTATGTACGTATGCGTAATAAAACGGACATGGTGTGTTTGCTCCCGAGCTCAAATGCTTCCTGACAGTAAAGAAAAAATATCAAAACATTTCAAAAGATTTTGATTATTTTTTGGTAAACTTTAACAAATGTTTTGTATTCTTGCAAAATTTCAGCACGAAATGACATTCGTGAAAGTCGTGGCAAGAAAACAAAGTTGATGTTCCAAAAATGCTAGTTTTGAAAATATTTTGGAGTGCTGATTTTGTTTTCTTTCACTCCTTAAATCACAGTCATTTCGTGCTGAAATTTTGCAAGAGTACAAAACATTTGTCAAAGTTTACCAAAAAAAATTCAGATTTTTTTATTTTACTGTTCACCAGGGAACATTGATCTCGGGTGCAAAATAGTACTTTCGAAAACGAGGTTTTCTTTCTCAAGATCGATGGGTGAAGTGTGATCATAATTCCTAGAATGTATGCATGCAAGGATATGTAAGATCAATCCAGTTATCAAGAAGCTGAGCTGAGTAAAAAGAATCTAAGTATTTGCGGGTGGGTTTTGGGCTGGCGGGGCAATGACAACAATAGGACGGATGACAATGCCTAGGAGGTTGGCAGCATATAAGTGAGTCACCGAGCTCAATGTAGGTTTGCGACGGTCGGTGTAGATTGAAAGGCGAAACTCATTCTCCATGATGGATGGTTCGATCAATATTGTTCGTCTCAATGGATTCTCATATTTGATATTACGAAAACCTTGATTTGAACAGGTGGAAGGGAAGCATGGACACGGAGAAAAGGATTTGTGAACGCATCTTGGGCAATGCTTCCATGGTGTCAAAAAGCATCTCTGCATGGTTGGAACTTCGTAATGGATGAAAGCCGAGAAGCCCTGGCAATGGAGCCAAAGACTCTGTTGATGCTGCAGCATGAGTTGAAGTTCAACCATTTTTTTAGTTCATTTTAACTACATGCAAGTCGCCTAGGAAATGAATTTGATATAGTCGTTTTTTAGCCATTGATTTCTGCTTCAAGATATATTTGTGCTTTTTGTTTTCTTTCTATTGTGTCTTCTATAATGTTTTGGGCCAAAATTTTTGACGGACCACTTCTTTGGGTCAGTCGATTCATTATTGGACTGAAGCCCATTTCATGTTATATAGGCCGACGATGCTTCCTGTTTTTCTTCTGTTTCTATGCCTCCTTTTGCTTTCTTTTTTCTTTTTCTTAGTCCGTTTTTATGGCTATTTTTGGGATGTTGGCTGAGTGTAAAATGTATACACACAAATTTTATATAACATGTGTATAAATTATATTAGAGTGTGAAAATTAAACTATTATATGCTTATTTGTTACTCCCTCCGTCTCATAATATAAGAGTGTTTTCGACACTAGTATATTGTCAAAATACTCTTATATTATGGTACGCAGGGAGTACATACTAAATAAGTGCAAAGTTGTGTGCACTTTTTTCATTTTCTTTCTACTTAAAGGAAAAAATTTATTATTTTATTACATTTTAGTTTTTGTGTCATTTCCGTTCTTTTTAAGGTTGACACTAATGTCTCTAATTCATTAATTTGTAAGAAACATCTTTTTTCCGAAAATCCACTAGTATATGCTCATTCTTGCATATTATAAAATGCATAACTTATGTGCAATTTTTTGCATTTGTTTTTTTTTCATTTTCCGTCTTCTCAAATGGTAATAACGATGCCACTAATTCATTCTCCTTAGAAAACTTCATTATTTTGTTTTTGTTTTATTTTTTGCTTAATTTTGTTTTTCTTCATAGATAATACGAATGCCACTAAATTCATTCCTTCTTAGAAAACTTTATTTATTAAAATGCATGTGTTATATGCTTATTCTTTCATATTATAAAAAGGTGTAACTTCTGTGTAATTTGTGTACAACTTTTGCAATTATTTGTTTTTTCCTTTCTTTCTTTTCAAAGGGTAATACCAATGACAAAAATTCATTCTTCCTTAGAAAAACTTCATTATTTTGCTTTTCTAGCTTTTGGTTCATTTTTGTTCTTCTTTAAGGGTAATACTGCCACTAAATTATTTCCTTCTTAGGACACTTCATTATTGCAAAATTCCACTATCTTATGCTTACTCTTGCATATTATAATAGAAGCATAACTCCTTCGTAAATTGTATGCAAATTCAGGAATTATTTTTTTATTTACTTTCTTTCTAGTTAAAGGGAAATACCAACGCCACTATTTCATTATCTCTTAGAAAACTTCATTATATTAATTTAATTGTAGTTTTTGTTTCATTTTATTTCTTCTTCAAGGGTAATACGAATGCCACCAAATTCTTTTCTTTTTAGGAAACTTCATTTTTTTTAAGATTCCATTATTGTTTGATTATTTTTTCATATTATAAAATAAGTTCATTTTTTCTAAACTGCAATTTTTTTCATTGTTATTTTTATTTAGTTTAATTTTCTTTCTTCTTAAAGTGTAATATCAATACCACTAATTCATTCTTCCTTACAAAACTTCATTATTTTATTTTAGTTATAAAATTCTTTCTTTTTAAGATCACTAATTTATCCCTTCTTAGGAAATTCCTTTTTCTGAAATTGCACTATTTATATGTTCATTTTTGCATATTATAGTACGTGCAATTTCTGTGTAAATTGTGCGCATATTATTCGTTTTTCTAACATTTTCTTCTGAAAGGGTACCAATGCCACTAGTTCATTCTTCCTTCTAAAACTTAGTTTTTCATTTTACTTTTAGGTTTTTCATTCTTATTTTTAAGGATGATACCAATGTCACTAATGTATTCTTTCTTAGAAAATTCATTTTTCCTAAATTCCACTATTACATGTTTATTCTTGCGTCTTATAAAAAGCATTTATTTCTGTGTAAATTGTGTGCAATTTTTTCATTTTTTTCTTTAGAACCAAGGTTAATACCAATGCCACTAATTGAGTACTTCTTTGGAAACTTTTTTTTTGTGACATTCCACTAGTACATTGATTCTTGCATACTAAAAGAAATCAATTCATGTTTAAACTATGTGCAAATTTTATCAATATTTATTTAAGTTTTTATTTTATTTTTCCTTAAAGTGTAATATCAATGCCGCTAATTCATTCTTACTTGGAAAACTTATTTTTTTTATTTTTTATATGTTTTATCATTTATTCTTTACAGGCGACTAACCCCTTTTCTTCTTTTCATTATTAGGTTAACAACTCATAGAAATGTATACCATGGTTATGAAAAGGAAACTGTGATATTCAAAGTAAAATGTGAATTATGCTAATAAGTAAAAAATGAATATGGGTTAGTGTGCATTCCAATAATTTTAGTTTCAAATAATATTTCATGAGACATGAAGTTAAAAGTGCTAGCACCCATAGCAGGCGCATGTACGCACAGGGCAAAACCCATTGATTGAGCCTGGGCCAACCTTGCACCGCTAGCCGATGCTCTCGTTTAGATTAACCGCTTGGGGAGCTCCTATGCTAGCCGATGCTCTCGTTAGATGAACCGCTTGGGGAGCTCCTATGCTAGCCGATGCTCTCGTTAGATGAACCGCTTGGGGAGCTGCTATGCGCCGCATTTTGCGGAAAGTAGCCACCCGACGCACACAGAGGCAGCAAACTGGGCCGGCCCAGGAGCGGGTCGCACCTGCAAAATCCAAAATTAATGCGCTCTATTGGGTTCGAAATACAAGACCTCACGTACACGGGCTAATAACCAGCGCAGCTAAAGAAACTTGTGGTTCAATCTAGCTCGGGGTTTAAATAACGCAGTATTGTTAGATTGAACATTTTCTGAAAATTCAAACACGTTTTTTAAGGAAGTAAATGGTTTTTGAAACACGAAATATTAAGAAAAACCGAATAAAATTTTCGAAATTTTTAAAAAAATCATTTTTTTAGAAAATGGAAATATTTTTTGAAATTTTAAATAAAGTGGAAACACGAACTTTTTTTATACTCAGAATAAAAAGTAAAAACATGAACATTTTTGGAATTGTGATCCAAATTTCAAAATACGAACATTTTTTGAATCAATGAATAATTTTTGAAACACGTACAATTTTTTGAAAAAACAGACAGAATTTATGAAAAATGCAAACATTTTTGAAAAATAGGAACATTTTTTATAATTCACAAAAAAAATATGAAAGAAAATTGAACTGGGACATTTTTATAGTCTCAAAAACCGCATGGGCAAAGCAAATGCGCCATAGATGAGGTTTAACCTCTCCAACATGCTTAGATCTCAAGTGGATTTTGATAGTCTAGCGGTGCCCTTCACGCATGATGAGATAGATACTATGATCAAGGAAATGCCTCCCGACCGTGCTCTAGGTCCGGATGGCTTCAACGGTGCATTCTTGAAGGCATGCTGGCCAATCATTAAAGAGGACTTCTATCATCTCTACAATGAATTTCACGATGGCACCCTCAACCTCAAAAGCCTCAACTACGACTATATCACCTTGATACCCAAGACCAGAGCTCCGAAATCTGTCAATGATTTCCGTCCAATAACTCTACTCAACTGCTGTCTCAAGTTGATTACCAAAATCTTAGCCAACAGACTTCAAAGAGTGATCTTGAAAATTGTGATCAGGAACCAGTATGGCTTTCTGAAGGAGAGATCCATCCATGACTGCCTAGCGCTTCTCAAGTTGGACTTTGCCAAAATGTTTGACACTGTCGAACACTCTGCAATAATTCAGATCATGCAAAGCATGGGCTTTAATGCTAAATGGATATCTTGGTTCAAATGTATATCATCCTTTGGGAAATCTTTGGTTCTGCTCAATGGCGTGCCGGGGAAGCAATTTTGGTGCAAATGTGGGGTACGACAAGGGGACCCCTCTCTCCCCTGATTTTTGTGCTAGCCACCGACCTCCTCCAAATGGCTATCAATGAGGCCCTGGCAGATAACCTATTGTAGCTACCCATTCCAGCGGCGGGTGAGACCAACTACCCGGTGATCCAGTACGCAGAGACACGATCATCGTTATGCCCGCATGTGTTGAGCAAGCCGCACGTATGAAGAATATTCTTGCAGATTATGCCGCCTCTGTTGGCCTTCATATTAACTTCCACAAGTCTACTTTGATCCGTATCAACACCCCGGCGGACAAATGTAATGATCTTATCCATTTTCGGGTGCACCACGGCGGGCATGCCATTCACCTAACTTGGCCTGCCGCTTGGGACCACTAAACCCACGGTGCTTGATATGACTCCTTGGGTGTGCAAGGCTGAGAGCAAAATCGCAGTTGCCATGTCCCTAATGTCCTACGCTGGCAAACTAGCCCTGATGAACTCACTTGTCACATCGCTAGCCATATACCGGATGGGAGTACTGAGACTCTCCCAAAAAATCATTGAACAACTTGATAAGATCAGACGACACTGTCTTTGGATTAGAAAAACGGATGATGGGGACAAGTATAATTCTCTGGCTGCTTGGGATATGGTCTGCCGGCCCAAGGGAAATGGAGGTTTGGGAGTACTTAATCTCAAAATATAGAATGATGCGATGTTGCTTAAACTACTACACAAATTCTACAACCAACTGGATATACCCTGGGTGAAATTGATTTGGGACACTTACTATGCCGATATGGTCCCTCATGCAGCATCCGCTTGCGGTTCCTTCTGGTGGTGTGATCTGGTGAAGCTCATGCCAATCTACCGCGGAGTCACCAAAGTACAAATCCATGGAGGTTCGACAACCCTATTTTGGAAAGATGACTGGAATCACCACATTTTGGAGGAACATTTCCCACGAGTGTTCTCCTACACCACTTTGGATGGTGCCTCTGTTAGAAAGATGCTCACAATCTCCAACATCAGTGAAGCCTTTCAACTACCTCTTTTGGTGCAAGCACACGAGGAACTAGGTCTATCCAACTTGAGGTTAGCTCTACCACGATCACTGAGGCCAAAGACGGATGGATTTGCACTTGGGGTGCGTCAGTATTCAAAACCACTGCATACTAAAAATTCTGTTTCAGAGAGGTCGTTGTTGATGAGGCATTCAAGTGGCTATGGAAGGCCAAAAGTATTCCTAAAATCAAAGTCTTTGGTTGGTTCTTGCTGGTCGATCGCCTTAACACACGTAACATGCTCAAGAGAAGGCATTACAACATCAGGACCAACCTTGACTGCCTCCTTTGTGGGGACCATGTGGAAGAAGCAATTGAACATCTTTTCTTTCATTGCAAATTTAGTGAAAGCTGCTGGCTCAAACTCAACATGAGTTGGCCGACCACAGGGAACTGGTTGGACATGATGGCCCACTTGAAAACGAGATATCGTCGAAAAATGATCATGGATATTTTCCTCGAGGCTACCTGGAGTCTTTGGAAAGAAAGGAATAACAACTATTTTCGGAAAGTGACTCCTTCAGATCAGCGTGGAAGGCCAGGTTTAAAACTGATTTCGCCAACATTGCATATAGAGACTTCCTGAGCAGAAAAGACAACTCATCTCAGCCAAATCTATAACATAGCTTTGTAACATAGTTCTCTTTCTCCCCCCCCCCCCCCCCCCCTCCTAGAGGATTAGACTCCCCCCCCCCCCACATCCTTCCTTGTACATTTGTAAAATAAACTTTTGTATAAATATATACATGTAGTACTAGTCTTTCCTACTATCCAAACTTTCAAAAAGAACAGTGTGAACATTTTTTGAATTTGTGAAGTATTTTTGAAAAAGGAGAACAATTTTTGAATGGGAACTGTTTTTTGAAATTCTGAACAATTTTCAAAAACAAGAAACATTTTTTGAATTTCAAACAACATTTGAAATTCTCAAAGTTTTTTTGAAATGAAAATAAAAAAGGGAAGAAAAATAAAATAAATATGAAACAGATTAAGCGGAAAAGAGAAAGTAAAAACGGAAGAAAAAAAAAGGAAAATAGAAAACCAGCTTAAGGTACCTTCTAGAAGGTTCCCAAAACCGATAAAAACTGGATGGGAAACTTCTAGAAAGTTCCCACAACAGGAACTGCCTACAACGGGAAATGGGTCGGCCTAGTTGATCGCGCCCGATGCGATCGGTCGACTGTTTGCCACAAAGAGCGTCAAATAAGATCAGTTGACAGCTGGCTGCACGTGTGTATGGTAAATCTACTACTCATTCCGTTCAATAATATAAAACCATTTTTGACACTAGTGTGTTGACATTAGTGCCAAAAGCACTCTTATATTATGAGGGAAAATTGACTGAATGAAATTTATGGTCAGTTGACGGGGTTGCAAGTTAAACAGCATATTCCTGTCAACCAATATTAAACAACCATGTTCACGTTATTAGTGTATAAAGCAAACAGAAAAAACAGGGATCTCAAACTAGCCTAGGTGTGTTCTAAAATATCAGATGGTTTAGGGGTTTTCATTTTAGGTTTTTTTTCGAAAGGAGGTTGAAACCACGGCCTTTGCATAGATAGATAGATGCATACAACCATCTTTATTAATTATTGAATGAAGGTTTGATAAGAACATACATCAAACAACCCGAAGCCATCACTCATACCTACAAACACGATAATGTGGAATGCCATCACTCCCACCATCTATAACCGGGAGCACCGCTGCTCTGCTCCACCCACATGATGTATATGGAGCCTACACCCAGTGCAACAAAGCTAAAGTATACAATGTATGCACATGCTTTAGAGGCCACCACCAGCATCGAACCGCTGACCATCTCCATGAAAAAGATCCACATAATCCTTGCCAGGACGGCCAACCGTCGATGCCGCCATGGCGCTAAATAGTGCCACCGCTCTGTGCTCGTCCATCTAGATGCATCCTTCACGGAGTCTCACCTACACCATGCCGCCCAGACCCAAATCGTCGATGCTATAGATGCCACGCCGCTCCACCACCTGTCCACTCGAGTCAGCACCTACTCCAAAATGATGCCTCTAGCAGGGAGCACGGCACTAGGTGTCGCCATTGTCTGATTCAGGGTTTCCCCAGGGTAGGCCGAAAGGAGCGACGTGGCTTGCTATGACGATGCCTTCAACAAGGTAATGGCGCCAAGAGATGCCACCATCATCCACCATGACCATAGTTCCGGCTCAGTCTTCATCGGTATTCTTTCCACTCCAAGCTCGCCACCGGATAGATCTGATGACAGATTCGTCGCCGCCACCACACATGCGCGCAGTAGGAGGTAACCGCTGCCGCTGCACCGCCAGCCGATTCACCACTGCTCCATAGGTCCGCCCAAACCCGTTGGCCCGCAAAACAAACCAAGAGAGAGGCAGCAATGACCATGGTTACCTTGTCGATCGTGCGACGGATCCACTTTCCCTTGTCATCAAGACCGGCGTTGCTGCCATACCGCCAACGATGAAGAAGAAGCCCACCACCGCCACGGAGGGGGATCCTCACCGCCGCCATGGATGGGGATCCATGTCGTCCCCGCACGGGCTTTGCCTGGCAGCAACCGCTGGCGGCAACGAGAAGAGAAGCCGGGGAGAGGAGGTGTAGGCGGGAGGGCTGGGGTCACCGCGTGTGTCGCCTTGGCGAGGCGATATGGAGGCTCCATAAAAAACGGATCGGACAACACCCTAGTGCAGAAATCAAAAGTCAAAATTGCAGTGCACCACTAGCAGCAAAAAAAAGATACGCTACAATCAATGAAATGACTAGGGTATATATGAAGAGAATGCAGCACTCTGAATAACCACACTGTGTAACACACCAAGCCACACTCTTCCTGTTAGCTTCTTGTCTAAATTTTCTGAAGACCGGCATGAAACAATTCCTCGCCAAGTCTCATATGTTGAAATATATTGCCCGCCTCTCTCCATTCGTTCAGACTTTTTGAACAACTAGTTAGAGCATGAATTCAACATGGTATCGGAGCCAAGAGGTCTAGAGTTAAAGAATCGGCTAGCACAATTTAAAATAAAAAATTGCAGCCCATTTTTGGTCCACGTTTGGGTCTGAGGGAGCCACACATAAGGGCAAGTGTTGACACATAAATGCATATCCAACCTTTCTCCATCAGCTTGAGATTTTGGATGAACTACATCATAAGCTCTTAACCACAATCCACAAAAGTAATCAAACATTTGATATCAAACTGGTTGTCATAACAACTAGCTAGAATTGGTAATCACATTTATCATGTTCAATTCCAATTAATAGTGATAAAAACACAAAAATATTTGTACGCACTTTTAACCATAAATCTCTATGAACAAATAGGTTTATGGATGATTTTCTTTTCTTGGAGTATACAAGGATTTTCCCAACATTCGATACTATTGGTTGGTTGGTGGATGAAACTTAATGCCTTCAATCATCTACTCATTGCTCTCCAACCATTTCTTTTCCCACAATTTAATAGGATGGGTAAAAAGTTTTGAAACAATATGGTTGTAGGTATTTGCAGTGCCAGTCATTAAATAGTTCTGTTTTTTAAGGGTGACTAGAAGTGTTGCTCTAATAACAGCTTGAATACGACTCTGAAACACCCTTTGGCTAATTGCAATATCATAATACCTCCATCTCAAAATAGTGTCGCTGACTTAGAGCAACATACTTTGCCCTACAGGCTTGACCATCAATTCTTTAGCAGTGCCAACAACATACTTTGACCTGCTAATTCCTAGGCACACAAAACATTTGCTCACATCAGTTTAGTATAAAAAATCTAGTACTTCTGCATAAACAACATATACTCATAACTGAGACATGATTCATACAATCCATCCAAAATCGGTAATTGTATATGTGAGGTTTTTTCCCCATAGTTGAAATTTAAGTACACAAATCATACTAGTGTGACATTGAGATTCTTCTGGACATACATACATGTAAAATAGTAGGAAGTTGGTTATCAATACCATCATCACTAAACAAGAATATTCCTTCTCATCGCTCGATTTACTGAATTATCAGCCCGCTGTTATGGGCATTCTTAGCACATACTTTTTAATTTATAAACAAACACAACAGGTGAACGTAGCTGACTGGATACTAAACAAAGTATATCAAGGACTACCTATGACTGAATTAACAGCAAGTAGATGGAACCATGTGCCGCACAACACAAGCTGGACTAGCAGTTTGTTCATCTCAAGACAATGAGGCTACAACAAAACTAGACTCGTTGTTCTAAATTCAACACAAAGGACTATCAATGCTTAGAGCGTAGCATAAATTGTATAACTAATAAGATCTCGACACACACGAGATATGAACTAACTTGTATAAAGTGCAGTCATATGGGCCTTGGGAGGCGTCATCGGATCCTGACTCATGGTCGGGTCCGATGAGAGACTCCCACGATCGTCTTGACCCACATTTAACATCAGGGTCAGGGCAAGTGTCTCGTGCTGATCCTCGATCTAATTCGACACTCACCTTGTGAAGACCAAGGTCTCGACCTGGCCTAGGTGGTCGGTTGAGTCAGCAAAGAGGGCGATGCTACCTAAGACAAAGATCTGTTCCAGCACAAAAGTAGCGCCGGTACCGATCCGCTTGATGTTCTTGATCCCCATTGTAACACAATGATTTTTAGAGGGTCATGTATGGGCCACTAATGATGGGGCTAAGTCTAGATACAACAGTAACAAGGACACAAGGTTTACCCATGTTCGGGCTCTCCAAAGAGATAACACTCTATGTCCTGCTTGTGTTTATTTCTTTGGATTGGGGTACAAAGTACAGATGATCTACCTTGAGATTCTTCTTTCCTTCTATGAGCCCTACCCCTCGGTCTATATAGATAATCGGGGGGGGGGGGGCGCTCTAGGCTTCAACATCCTAGTCGGATACATACAAGGAAACCATGTCTTCGACGAATCTGGCATCTTGGAGTAGATGATAAGTCTTCTAGAACCTTATGTTTATACGTCAAGGGTCGTTTGACATTGCCCACTCCGCAACCGACATGGGGGTCCCTAGCCCGACCCACAAGGCTAGGAGGGCGACATGGTGAGAGACCCCCAACCAGGGACACCATCAAGACCGGGTTTGAATCACCATCAAATCTGAATTAGGGTAACCACGCCGGTCAATCATGGACGATGTCGAAGCTACGGTCACCCGTCATCAGATCCATCGGAAACCCACACTATCGACTCACACCTTCGTGTATATGCGTTGGCATTTCCCCGAAGAGGAGAGGATGATGCAGCACAACAACGGTAAGTATTTCCCTCAGTTATGAAACCAAGGTTATCAATCCAGTAGGAGAACTAAGCAACACTATGTAAACAGCACGTGCACACAAATAACAAGAACTTGCAACCCAACGCGTAAGAGGGGTTGTCAATCCCTCCTCGGTAATGAGATAGATTAAATTGTATGAGATTTGATAAATAGATCTTACAAAAACAAAAAATAAAGTAAATAAAGAAAAAGTGCAGCAAGGTATATTTGGTTTTAATATGACAGAAAAGAGACCCGGGGGACGTAAATTTCACTAGAGGCTTCTCTCGAGAAAATAGCATACGGTGGGTAAACAAATTACTGTTAGGCAATTGACAGAAAAGCGAATAATTATGACGATATCCAAGCCAATGATCATGTATATAGGCATTAGGTCCAAGATTAGTAGACCGACTCCTGTCGGCATCTACTACTATTACTCCACACATCGACCGCTATCCAGCATGCATCAAGTGTATTAAGTTCATGGAAAAACGGAGTAATGCAATAAGAACGATGACATGATGTAGACAAGATCTATTCATGTAGGAATAGACCCCACCTTTTTATCCTTCATGGCAACGATACATGCATGTCATGTATCCTTCTGTCACTGAGGTTGAGCACCGCAAGATCGAACCGATCACAAAGCACCTCTTCCCATTTCAAGAAAAAACAATCTAGTTGGCCAAACCAAACCAAAGTTTCGGGGAAGAAATATGAGGCTATAACAATCATGCATAAAAGAGTTCAGCAAAGACCCAAATAATATTCATGGATATATCTGATCATAAACTCACAATTCATCGGATCCCAACAAACACACCGCAAAAAGTCACTACATCAAAAAGATCTCCAAGAACATCGAGGATAACATTGTATTGAAGATCAAAAAGAGAGAAGAAGCCATCTAGCTACTACCTACGGACCCATAGGTCTGTGGTAAACTATTCATGCATCATCGGAGGGGCAAGGGTGATGATGAAGAATCCCTCCGTGATTGTTGACCCCTCCGGCAGAATGCCGGAAAAGGCCTCTAGAGTGGATCTCGTGGTTCTGGAACTTGTGGCGGCTGGAATTGTGTTTCGTCAACTCCCTAGGGTTTTTGAGATTTTAGAGTATTTATAGAGGCAGAGGTCGGCGGAGGGGGTGCATGTGGGCCCCACTACCCACCAGGGCGCGCCATGGTTCCTAGTGGGCCCCACAAGGCCCCTCTAGAGAAAAAATTATCCAAAAACTTTCGTGCATTTGGACTTCATTTGGTATTGATTTTTCTGCGAAGTAAAAAACAGGCAAAAAAATAGCAACTGGCACTATGTCAATAGGTTAGTCCCCAAAAAATTATAAAGTTGCTAGTCAATGAATATAAAACATCCAAGATTGATAATATAATAGCATGGAACAATCAAAAATTATAGATACGTTGGAGACGTATCACTCACCTCCTATGCATCAGGCCAAAATAGCCCCAGATCTTGTCGGTTGCCAGCCTGCGGCTAGCGATGGCGTTGCTGCACCCCCTCCTGGTCGATTGGCACACCGGGTGGAGCTATACACTGGTGAGGGCATTGTAGCACGCGATGGCGGTGCGAAGCGGTTTAGGTTGATATGAGGATGAGAGGAGCGGGAAGAAGGGAACACCCCACCGCCACTATGCGACACACAGAGCTTTGTCAGGCGCGGTGATGGCTCTATATTTTACACATTTTTAGAGCTCATTTATTGCATGTTCTCTTCATATATTATGTCTTATTGAACCAAATAGTTGTTCATTATGCATGTTTACCGGTATTTACACTTTTCCTTGTGAGCATTGCGCATTTAATATTTTATTTGGTTTTTATTAGTTCTCTTTGTTTTCTTGTGTCTACAAGTGTATTTTAGCAATCTAGGACCAAACACGATGAAAGAATCAAGGATGGGTTCAATAGGAGTCACCCGGGGGGCACACTAAGCCATTTTGAAGGTCGGAAAAAGGCATTTTCCAAAGTCCTCCAAATCAATATCTAATACTAGAAATGGATGTGTATCATTCATACGAATCCAATGAGTCCAAGATCATCAAATTCCGAGTTCGTATGAAGAAATGGCAGCCGTTTTACCGGAGAAGGTGAGAACAAAAGACGACGTTTCATGCGACCGCGGCCGGTCGTTTCACCAATCATATGACGTGCACACAGTTCCGAAAGTTGCTCTTCCAGACGGGATTTTGCATCGATTTGCCCCAATTGTTCCCATGGGATCCTTGGATCATAATGATGGGATTGCGAGAAGATAAGGCTCATCTTGAGCCCTTGGATGACCACATCAACGGAGGAGACACCGAGAGGCCTTCATATAAGCACCTCCAACCTTAGGCGCCTCCACTCACCTCCTTATTCATTCATCCATGCAGCCATCATCCATATCCATTGTTCCTCCAAGACCACCTCCATATAGAAGAGAAGGGCCAAGCCATGAGGAAGAAGAAGGGGTGCCTCCACCACGGGCATCGGCCTTTGGGCTGGTGCGGTCTTCACCGCCAGCGCCGCCATGCCCCTCTCCTCAACTGGCTTCACGTCGGCTTGTAACTTTCCATCTCCCTCTCCTATGTTTGAGTAGTTGTACTAGTTCTTGAGGAATTGGATGAATCCTTGCATGATTAGTACTTTGTTGAATAAGCGATTCAATCATTTTCTTTATATGTATTGCGTTGATTGTGTCATGGTGTTGTGAAGAAAGCTCGTGCAACATTAGCCACTTGTGGACTCAAGGCAAGTCATGTTGGTGAACAAGCTGGTTGTGGAGGGTAGGTGGTGACAGTCATATTCTCCCTTCGTCCTGTCATTGCAATAGAGATTAGTGGAGAACACTATAACTTAAGGTCGTGACAACGGGGAGCTCACTCCCATTAATCATCATTGTGATAACCGGAGTGGGGAAGCACGATGGTGGCACGAGTGTACGCAATAACCTGAGTGGGGATGTGTACTTTATTGGCTCCGCTGATACGTCCATTTTGCATCACGTTTTCATGTTGATATTTATCGCATTATGGACTGTTATTTCACCTTATAATACAATTCTTATGCCTTTTCTCTCTTATTTTGCAAGTTTCACATGAAGAGGGAGATTGCCGGCAGCTGGAATTTTGGATTAGAAAGGGCTACATCGGAGGCACTTTTTCTGAACAACTTCAAATGAGCTGAAAATTGACGGAGAATTATTCTGGAATATACTAAAATTACTGGCGAAAGAAATACCAGAGGGGGACCCACCAGGCAGCGACAAGCCTGGGGGCACACTCTACCCCCCAGGGCGCGCCTCCTGAGCTTGTGGTGGTGCCCCTAGCAGGCCTCCGGGGCCCATCTTCTCCTATGTGGTGCCATTTGACCTAGAAAAGATCAGAAGAAGGGTTTCGGGAAGAAGCGCCGCCATCTCGAGGTGGAACCTGGGCAGGAGCACTTTTGCTCTTCGGCGGAGCAATTCCGGCGGGGAAACTTCCCTCTGGGAGGGGGAAATCGAAGGCATCGTCATCACCAACAATCCTCTCATCATGGGAGGACCAATCTTCATCAATATCTTCACCAGCATCATCTCATCTCAAACCCTAGTTCATCTCTTGTATTCAATCTTTGTCTCAAAACCTCAGATTGGTACCTGGGGTTGCTAGTAGTGTTTATTACATCTTGTAGTTGATGCTAGTTGGTTTATTTGGTGGAAGATTATATGTTAAGATCCTTGATGCTATTCAATACCCTCTGATCTTGAGCATGAATATGATTTGTGAGTAGTTACTTTTATTGTTGAGGACATGGGAGAAGTCTTGACATAAGTAATCATGTGAATTTCGTATTTGTTCGATATTTTGATGATATGTATGTTGTTGCTTCCTTTAGTGGTGTCATGTGAATGTCGACTACATGACACTTCACCATATTTGGGCCTAAGGGAAGGCATTTTGGATTAGTTATTAGATGATGGGTTGCTAGAGTGACAGAAGCTTAAATCCTAGTTTATGCGCTATTTCGTAAGGGGCTGATTTGGATCATATGTTTAATGTTGTGGTTATATTTATCTTAATTCTTATTTCGTAGTTGCGGATGCTTGCAAGAGGGGGTAATCATAAGTGGGAGGCTTGTTCAAGTAAGAACATCACCCAAGCACTGGTCCACCCACATGTCAAATTATCAAAATAACGAACGTGAATCAAATAAACATGATGGAAGTGACTAGATAAAATTCCCGTGTGTCCTTAAGAACGCTTTGCTTATTATAAGAGACCGTTCCGGACTGTCCTTTGCTACAAAAAGTATTGGGATACCTTTCTTCACCTTTGTTACCGTTACTACTTATTTCTCGTTACAAATTATTTTGCTATCAAACTATCTGTTACCGAACATTTTAGTGCTTGCAGACAATACCTTGCTGAAAACCGCTTGTCATTTCCTTCTACTCCTCGTTGGGTTTGGCACTCTTACTTATCAAAAGGACTAGGATTGATCCCCTATACTTGTGGCTCATCATCCGCCTACGCGATATCATACAAGTGGCTTAGTGAACAATTAAAGAGCCATGTCTATCATGTGTTGTCAGCATCATACTTGTGGTGATGACTCCAATTCCCTCGAGAACGTTTACTACTTATCGAAAGGACTGCGATTGATCCCTTATACTTGTGGGTCATCATCCGCCCACGCGATATCATACAAGTGGCTTAGTGATACAATCAAAGAGCTATCTCTCTCCATTATCTACCACATAAAAAAATGTATTCAACCATTTGTATAAACAATGTTGCTGGCATTAAAATTTAAAAAAAAACAATGGATAAGAAAGGAAGGCATTGCTAAGCAAATAAATTTCAGTTTAATGGCACATGCTTCATGGCACAACGGGCCGTATAGTCGAAATAAAACCTCCACTGGATCAGGTCACTCCCACACACTGATCGACTAGTTGTATCTCAAAAGGTGTGACCTACTAAAAAAGGCATATTCGCAAGATGCCAGTTTTTCAGTATCATCTCTCTCTCTCTCTCTCTCTCTCTCTCTCTCAGCGTGTGCATCTCTAACTCTACCAAGCATCCGCCCACATTCGCCCCTCCTAGTGACCCTATGGCGCAGCTCCTCCATGAGAAACGGTGAGTGCCCCTGATTTTTCCTAGCTTCTCCCTGAGATCCAACTTCCCCAATTTCAGTTTTATTTATTGATGATTCACTTCTTCTCTTTAATTTTAGGAACCCTAGATCCAAATTGGCTGAGGGGATTTCTGGCTCAATTATGAGCCGCCTCGCTTCCTCACCGGTGCTACCGCTCGATGATGAGGACCTTCTCCAAGAGATCCTCATCCGCCTCTCTCCACAACCATCCTCCCTCCCGCGCGCCTCCCTTGTCTGCCCGTGCTGGCGCAGCATCCTCTCCAACCACAAGTTCCTCTGTCGCTTTCGCAAGCATCACAGGAAACCACCTCTGCTTGGCTTCTTCGCAAGGTGTTTAATCACTAAAACGACCGTCTTCACTTCCGTCCTTGACTCGCCTGACCGCATCCCTGCTGGTCACTTTCTCGTGCCGCACAGCCACAACCCATCCAAGCGGTTGCGCTTCATGGGATGCCGCCATGGCCTCGCCGTCCTATTTGAAATGTCACTCAATTCCCCCATGCCAACAGGTTTGATTGTGTGGGATCCACTCACTGGTCAACAACACAACCATTTGACAATGCCACCAGGGCTCAATGGAGACAAATGGAAGTGTTGGAATAGCACTGTGTTGTGCACTAATGTCGAAGATGGGCATGTGCACGGTGATTGCTTCTCGAACCCATTCAAATTTGTCTTGATCTTCAACAGAGACACAGATGCTTCAGCATGCGTCTATGAATCAACATCTGGTGTATGGGGAGATATTGTCTCTGTGGTGACCAAGAAAGTAATTTCTCCCCTGAGACCCAGCATCCTGATTGGAAATGTACTTTACTGGTTGCTTGTTGGAGGTGAAGTCCTTGTGCATGATTTTGAAAGGCAGAGTCTTGGTATGATTGAGAAGCCAGCAGACACACATAATGGACATGCCGAGTTTTCTTATCATCTCTTACGGACAGAGGATAATGGACTTGGTCTCGCCATTGTGTCTAATTTTACAATCAAATTATGGGAGAGGAAATCCAACCGTGATGGTGTTGTTGGCTGGGAGTTTTTGAAGAAAGTTGCTCCATTGGATGGGTTGTTTCCGGAGCCGATGCTTAGTGGTCACATGTGGATACTTTTGGTGGGGTATGATGAGGACACAAATGTGATTGTTCTGTCTACGATGACTAGCACGTTCATGCTCCAACTTGATTCTATGCAAATCAGAGATATTTCTGTAAGAACTAATCTACGTCACCCAGTCATTTATCCCTATAGAAATTTCTATACTGCAGGTAATACCTCACTATCTACATTGCACAAACTACAGTAATCCAAATAATTTTTATTTTTTGACATTCATTCTAGTTACTTTTAGTTCGTGTTCCTTGGTCAAGTATGGACTAGATATATAAGAATACATTTCTTGTCCGTTTCTTAGTCTGTGTGGTAATCTTATGGTGATGTAATTTCTTATACTGGGCAACACTTGGACTAGAAAAGGGGAAGAACCATAACTATTGGTGTCTCTCAGTTGATCTTTTTGCATGGGTTTTCTAGCTGTTGGAAACTGGTAACGACCACACTAAGAGAATATTGTGAAACCATCTTATTTCTGAAATAGTATTACGATAGGTGCATTTGGAAGTTTACATTCAACATTTTTCTTCACAGATATATCTTGATAGTAATAATCAATTCAAATATCATGTAGTCGGTTTATAAAAAATGATGTCATTTTCTTAATATGTGTATTATGTTTTGACCCATTGGATATTTCTTGTACATGCTCTCACAAGAATAATTCTGGATTACTATATTTTTTCTGAACATGTAAATAGTCTTTACATCTCTTGGAAAAGTATTATTGTTGTTGTTTCTTGATATTAATCCCCTCTCACTTAGAGCAATCCATATTGGTGAATTTGAATAGGTGAGGAGAAGGGTACCCAGCCGAGGACTACTACAACTACACATATGGTGAATTGCGGAATATGACAATGATATATGTGACCTAGAAGGCACATGTGGGGGCTGGAATTAATGAACATCATATAATCTAAAGCTATGTATTTCCTGAATGCTTGTATGACCATCTATCTAGTATGGCTAGCTGGAGCTCAAGTGCTAAGAGATGTAATAATCGATAAAGTTGTGAATCCTACTTAAGACTTCTAGCCCAATGTGGCATGTTATTCTAATTTTAATACCCATCTAGCTATTCCATGTTGCAATATCAAAACGTGGCTTATCATCTGACAAAGATGATATTCTCAAGCCATAATCCAAGGGTCACTGTCATTTGTTTTTTAAAGTACGCCAAAGGCGTACAATATTTTTATAGAAGGAATGGGATAATGTACAAAAAAATTTTGAGCTAGGCGAACATCAACACAAGCGAAACCACTCAACCACTCAACACCTACAACTCCAGTCATTGTCATTATATAAGGTAATAATGGTTACGATGTCACAATTCTGCTACGGATACTCGTCCGTGTATACATCTATATAAATCATACCATAGAGCATGAATTCGACACTTTTTTGCTTCGGGAACTGAGGAGGCGAGATGAGTAAGTAGAGAAGAGATGCCTCGAGTCATATTTTGATAAATGCTCTCGACACTAAAATTTCCATTTTAGATATCCATCTCCACCACTTGTTGTCCTCGTATTTTCATGACCCAAGAAATATTTATTGCAAACCATATATACTTTTTAAGTCATGACATATTTAGATTTTGATTGTTGCTTCAATATTTGAAAGTTTGCTATTATTGTGTTTTGCTTGAAAGGTAGTGAGATATTTTAATGTTTGCTACTCCCTAGCAAAATACGAGGACAAAATCATATCTAAAGGGGCAAAATGAATGAATCTCCCGCACTCGTTGAAGCAAAGGAACCGTAATCGTTGCTTGGGAGAGGATAGATAGACCACATAATTCAAATTGGGCGCTGGTCAAAATCATATTCACACCTGATCCCATACCTGCAATCGTATCAGATTCACAAATCGCATCGAATATGAACTCTCGTTCTGATCAGATTCAGAGATCTCAATCCCATTATCTAAGAACATATACAACATGTTAAACCATGTTGAATCAAGTACATGAATGGAGATCAGTTTTCAAGGGAAACTACATGATTTACAACACAAGTGTTCAAAATTCCTCACCGCCATTTGGCTAACAATATAATAATAGCCTCTACACCCCCCCTTTTATATAGGACGCAGTAGACAATCACACACTACGATAGCCTTCCTCTTCCAAAATTAAGATAGGGACGATTACTCATGCTATCCGTCATCAGAAGATGTGAATGGAATGTCAAATGTTAATTTGGTCAAGTACTAATGATTACTCTACTTGGAAAGAAAAAAGAACCTTCCAACAAGTTCTACCGGATGATAGCTGCCATCATTTTCAGAGGATAGCGTTGGGTGGCTCAAAACATTTCTCAGAACTTTGTTTCAACAGGATTTCCGGTAATCCATGCGCTGACCTGCTCTGACATTCTCCAACATTTTCCTGCAAAAGCTAATACACAATACAAAAATTAGTGAACGAACACCATGGTCCCAAAAGACAACGAGAAAAAAAGGCAAACCTTGCTACAGTTGCTATCCATGCTCTCTCATGCCTGTATTTCAACCATCTTCGCACGTTTCCTCTTGGTAGGTTTCGCGGTGTCACTGGTAACTTCGGTGGCCACAAGTTTTTTAGCAGGTAGTTGGCCGATAAAGAGAACATTCTGCGCCCAACCAGCATACTCGCCAAATTTGGCTACAAATGCATCGGCGACAACAATGCTCAGTTTTGGAGTCAGGCTCTTGTCAGCTAGCTCAGGCAACATATATCGTGTAGCAACCTGTGTAAAATCCACATGGTTAGGGCTTGAAGACTCAAACAAAATAGGCTTTCAGATCATATAGAACATATCCAGAGAATCTTTCTTGACACTGCATCCTTAAGGTTCAAATGTATTTTTTGATACCACACAAGCTGTTGTCATTTCTGAACAGAACGTCCATTTTGTATAACTTTCAGTGGTGATTGGTTACTTCACCCATTTCAAAGGATGAAAATTTTATTTCCCGACAATATAACAATTTGGTATTGGTACATCCATCACCCATGAAATTTAAGCATGATTAGCTTAGGAAATGTATAACATGTTAACATGGTCCAAACTCTTACAATTCATGTAGGCGAAGCATTCAACTTGTTGCTAACCAACAGAAAAGGACTATCATAACTAAAACCAGCCCATCAAAAGCACCTAATTTTGTGAGAATGGACAAAGAGTGTGGAAAGGCACATCAGATTAAGCCATTTTTACAGCAAGAGTACAATGGTTAACCAGACATAGCATACCTTCCAGACATGTGTGTCAACAGGAATAGCCTGATTCTTATCAAGAGAGAACAGAGCAATGCAGGCTGCAACTTTTGGACCAACACCTGGCAGGGTACAAAGACCCTCAATTACCTCCGGAAGTTCCCTGTCACGCAGCAAGGCAAGCCATTTTGCACCTCCACCAGGCTTGGCCATCAATTTTCTAGCTGTGCCAACAACATACTTTGCCCTGCGCATTCGTAGGAACAGAAAATTTTCTCAAATCAGTTTAGTACAAGTATCTAGTAATGCTGCATAAACAACAGATACTCATAAATGAGATATGATTCGGACAATCTATCTACAATCAGTAATTGTATGCGTGAGGTTGTTTTCCCACAGTTGAAATTTATGTACACAATTAGACAAATGTGATACTGAGATTCTTCTGTACATTCATACATGTAAGACAGTAGGAAGTAGGATATCAATACCATCACCACCATCATCACTAAACAAGAATACAACTCTTCATCGCTTGAATTACTGAATAATCAGCCCCCTGATATGAGCATCCTTAGCACAGGATTTTCATTTCTCAACAAACACGACAGGTGAACATATCTGGATGCTAAACAGAGTACATTAAGGACTACCTATAAGGCTATAACTGAATTAACAGCAAGTAGATGGAACCATGTGCCCCACAACACAAGCTGGAGTAGCAATTAGTTCATCTCAAGACAATGAGGCTACAACAAAACCAGACTAGCCGTGCTGAATTCAACACAAAGGACTGCCAATGCTAAGAGCGTAGCATAAATTGTATATAACTAAGAAGATAGATACACACGAGGCAGGAACTGACGGACCTGTACCCAAACCCAGCCTCCCGAAGCTCCTGCTCGGACACCTGCGCGAGCCGCTCGACAGTGGGGAACCGGTGGAAGACGAAGCCGCCGACCTCTCCGAGCCGCTCCCCGTATCCGGCCAGCGTCCAGACCATCTTCTCGATCCGCGCGATGTTGTTGTTGGAGGAGCAGAGGAACTGGAACAGGCACTCGACCGGGTCCTGCCTGAGCACCCGGGCGCCGCCGCCGCCGAGCCGCGCCGCGACCTCCGCGAAGCGCGCATCGGCGGCGGTGAACTGGACCCAGAGGTCGGCGAGGGGGACGGCGGAGTTCAGGTAGTCGCACAGCGCGGCCCGGGCGGCGGCGACGGAGGAGGAGGGGGAGGCGGGGTCGTCGTTGTGGAGGAGGAAGGCGAGGCGGTCGTCGTCGGGGAGGTGGGAGAGGGAGACGAGGTGCGGGCCCACGGCGGCCGTGAATCGGAGCGGGGAGAGGGAGGTGCGGCGCCAGAGGAAGGTCTGGCCGGTGGGGAGGGTGAGCGGAAGGGAGAGCTCGGCGAGAGAGAGGGGGAGCGGGTGCCACTCCTCGTCGGCGAGGGTTAGGCGGCGGCGGGCGGGAGGAGGGTGCTGCTGGGTGGTCTCGGGCTTGGGGGTTTCTACGGGCGCGGCCGGCGGTGGGGTGGAGGAGAGGAGGGCAGGGGAGGACGGCATCGGCGGCCTGACGGTGCGCTGGCGGCGAGGAGGTGTGGCGGAGGCGGAGGCGGCGGAGGCGACGCGGGGGAGGAGCGGGGGACGCATGGTGGGTGAAAACCGTAAGCTCAGCACGAAGGCGGAAAATCGTGGTAACACACTCTTTTCTTCGCCTGAAAGTACCGTTGGACGCATGTCACGCATCCTGTTGCTCGACGCGGCTTTTTTACCGTTGGACGCATCATGTTACTCGACGCGGGACGAGGCTCCTCTGAAGTACGGCCCACACACACTGAGTGTGGATCCGGACCCACACGTCAATGGCCCAACGTCAGGCGGCCGTACGTCAGGGGATCCGGCTCCCTCGACGCGGCTGAGGCTGGTCAGTGGAGAGTAATGGCAACTCTAGCAGACGCGTAAAACGGCAACCCACATAAGGCTTTTGCAGTTTGCAGAAAAAGGTATATGTGGGTCGGCGCGGGCGCGGTCACACTTAGACCCCGCAAAACGGACCCGTTAAAAAAGATATTCGATGAATATGTTTTTTGCGGATCGGCTATGCAGAGTCTGCTCGGGCACCGCCGCGTCGACCCGCAAACCGAAGACGATCAATTATCGAATTTGACATTGATTCCAACAAATGAGTTCAAATTTAAACAATAGAACACAGTTCACACGCAAATAAAAGCTTAGTTTTGTAGGACAAATACAAAATGTGGTCTTGCAAAAGTGACGACCACGTCTGGCATCGTCTTGATCGATCTTCACTCCGCGTCACCGAGTCCATCGAGGTCATCGCAACCACCGAGTACACCTTTGGCACTTGTTCCAACTTCGGCACCAAAATCATCGGCTGGTGCACTGGACGCATCGGCGACATTGGTTCCAAAACTTGTTGAGAAAACATCTCCGACACTGTAACACGCACTGGCCGACGCAAGCATTCTCCTCTTCAAGATATCTTTTCTTGCCATATCATGTCATTCTCTAGTGAGGTCGTTCATGTCATTGTGATTCAATGTCAATGATCTTGTTCTCTTCGGCAAGCAACTTGGACATGGCTTTGTTTTCAGCGGACGTGAAAAGGAACTCACATAGTCGGATTCCACAGTTTCACTTGGAGGTGCATTGCGTACTTGTTCCAAGCAAGCTGCCCAACAGCTGCAAATAGGCTTGGTCACGTCCCAACGCCCTTGGAGTGACCGAAAGGTGCATGGAGTCCTATTGGGATATTTTGCCATTGATCTTCGATCCTTTGCCAATACCTCTTGGCGGTTTAAGACGTACCCGTGCAAGCATCAAGAGACACTGCACTCCAAGCCTTGATCAAGATTTGATCTTCCAAGATTGTGTAGTTCTTTGATCTCTGGTTTTTTCTTGCTTGCGCTTGCTCATACGCCCCCTCATCTGTCTCCTCCAATTCTTCTTCACCACCGTGATCATCCACGCCGCCCTCCGTTTCATTGTAATCGAATGCAGCGAACGGGGCTTGATCGATGTCAACGGCGTTGGTGTCCAATAAGTTCATGAACTCGGCAATGACATTGTTCGAGCCACCGCTATAGTGAGCGACAAACAAGTCACGAGCTGCCGCAAATGGCGAAAAGCAAAGAAAATTGAAGGGACCGAAGAGGCATACCTTCTGGCCATTTCGTCAAACACCTCGTTCGCGGTGGAAGCAGCGCCGTTGAGCGTCATCGCCGGGGAACCTCTTGACGGGGCGGAGGGAGTGGATGAAGGAGCCGACCTATTTGTAGCCGGAATCTTCTTCCGCTTTACGCCCGAGACCTTGGCGACCTTCTCCGCCGCCGGCCGGGATCGCGCAGCGGCGTTGGCGCCCGGAGCGCGGGCCTTCCCGGCGGTGGCAGCCGGAGTCACACCCTGCATGACCACGTTGCCCTGCCGCTCGCGGGCAGGCGCAATGGTGCCTTGGGCGACGACGGAGCCAACATGGCCGGCAACGAGATTCGCCGGAGGGGATTGAGCGTGGCGACCTCGACGGTGACGGGGGACGACAAGGAGTCATCCATGGCGGCAAAGAACTGTCAGGGAAGAAGCACCGAAGTGCCCAGTGGCTGGGGCAATGGCAGCGGAGGGGTGGGAAGCGGGAACGGCCGCGCGGAAATGTCCCTCCTGCTAAATCTCGTTGCGGATAGGGGCCGAGCTCAGGTCGGCCTCCCGCCCCGTGAATCTAAAGGTTGGGGGAGATCTTTTGCCGCGCCCCACAAAAAATTTTACGGGTCGAACGCGTTTGTGTTGTCTGGTCTGGCAGGATTTTCCGCGCTGACCCGTATTTTGGCGATTATTATGGGGGTCGTGGCTATATGCGGGGTCTGCTAGAGATGCTCTAAGTTAGAGCATCTCCAGCAGACCCCGTATAAAGCCGTGACCTGCAAAATAACCATCAAAATACAGGTCGACGTGAAAAATCATGTCCGATCAAACCCCGCAAACGCGTCCAACCCGAAAAAATTTTTGCAGGGCGTGGCAAAAGATCCCCTCAACCTTTAGATTCACGGGGTCGGAGGCCCACCCGAGCTCACCCCCTATTCGCGGCGAGATTTGGCGTGAGGGAAATTTCCACGCGGCCGCCATTGCCCCGCCACCGCCCGCTCTGTTCCATCTTCCCTGGCCATTCTTCGCCGCCATGGAAGCCTCCTAGCCGTCCCCCGTCACCGTGGAGGTTGCACACGCGCAATCCCCTCCAGTGGATCTCGTCGCTGGTCAAGTCGCCCTCGTCGTCGCCCAAGGCACCACCGCGACTGCCCGCAAGCGGCAGGGCGACAATCCGGCTGGCTCCGCCGGAAAGGCATGCGCGTCGGGCGCCACCGCTGCTGCGAGATCTGCCCGGCCGCCGACGGAGAAGGTAGGCAAGGTTTCGGGCGTGAAGCGCAAGAACGTTCCTACGAAAAGTCTAGCGCCTTTGTCCACTCCCTCCGCCCCGGCAAGATGTTTCCCGATGATGTCGTTCAACGGCGCTGCTTCCACCGTAGGCGAGGTGTTCAATGAAATGGCTGGAAAGTATGCATCTTCGACCCCTTGTACTTGCTTCGCTTTTCGCCATTGTGGTAGCTTGTGACTTGATGTCACTCACTATAGTGGTGGTTCGAACAATGCCACTCACTACAAGAAATATGTCAACTTGTGACCTTCTCTCAGTGACCCCAGCTAAATTGGTTGTAAATCCATGGCCGCTTCGCTTGGAAGGGCTCAAACCCTGAAATTGCCTTACACCAAATGGTCATAAAGCACACAAGAGTGGTTCACGACCTTATTTCTACCAGATTACGACCAATATAAATGGTCATGAGGTTGTGAACGTGGATGCATTGGTATTTAAGGTGTCACTCAAGGTGGGCTTGGGCCTCGGTGGAACGAGGCCACCTTTTAAAAAAAATCTATGTGCCATGTAGGCCTTGGCCCATCCAGGAAGAAATGTGGGATGCCCTCATATTACTCAAAAAAAAAATATTCGGCCCAATGAAAATGGGAAAATAAAAATATCAACAATGTTAATCATGTATTTAAAATTTTCTAAAAATGTTAATTATGTATTTAAATTTTTTTAACCAATATCAACAATGTTTTATATGTATACAAAAATGTGCAATGTGTAAAAAAAATATAGACATCAAAACGTATGTATGAAAAAAATGTTTTTTGTTGGAAATATATGAAAATGTGTTAATCATGTATTTGAAAAAAGTTAAACATATATAAACAATATGTACAATGTGTCTTAAAAAATGTAGACATGTGTCCAAAATATTAGACATCAAAATATTTATTAAAAATGTTAATGATGTAACTAAAAACTATTTAATATCTATAAAAATGTTTCTAGTAAACACAAATTTGTTCATAAAATGTGGCATAATATTCTTGACAAATGGAGAAGTTTTTTTTACAACAAATATTTGTTAGGTTCTTCACAGAAAACTCATTTTGGGAACTCGAAAAATATAAAATGAATATGCCGGAATTTGTCTTTTTCACGAGATGTGTATCAAAAACTTTTTGCACCCAACCATTTGGTCAATTGTACATTAAATATGGCCTAGTATTTTAGAAATTTGATTTAGTACAAATTTGCAACAATTATTTGGTAGATTCTTCAAAAAAACTCATTTCGGGCGCTCGAAAAATGGAAATGATTTTTTCATCCAAGGAAAATGAAAACTTCCTTAGTCAATATTGTTTGCCATTGCAATATGCATCCTTGTGTACAATATGTGATCATTTGAACAAATTATGCCATGAATGTGGCCATAAGGTTGATCATTTGGCTTGAAAGCCATTGATCTCCACGCATGATAACTCGTCTCTCAGATCACTTTTTTAAAAATACTTGTCATATTACAAGTCTATTATTTTTCTGGGAACTTTCTCACATATAATGACACAATGCGAAGGTTTCCTAATTTTTTTATTTTTTTATTTTTTTCACGTCCGTTTCAAAATGCGGTCAAAACCGCGGTCATGACCGTTCCTAGCTAGTGGTTGAATCTTGGAAAAAATTTTGTGTTTCTCTGATTAAATAGATACTTTTGTACCTAAAAATGTTTTTTGGGAAAAATAAATAACAAACTATGAGGTAGCTGCTGTTCAAATATCACCCGCTTCCAACTGAATCGGTGGAAATTTGTCTTATTCACCAGAGGTGGATCAAAACTTTTGACACCCAATCATTTGGTCAATTATGCATTAAATATGTCCTAGTATTTTAGAAAATTGATTTGGTACAATTTTGCAACAAATATATGGTAGGTCCTTCACAAAAAAACTCATTTCAGGCACTCAAAAAATGAAAAATTAGTCCAAAGAAAATGAAAACTTTCTTAGGCAACATTGTTTACCATTCCAAGATACACCCTTGTGCACGATATGAGATCATTTGAATAAACTATATCATGAATGTGACCATATGATTGATCATCTCACTTGAAAGCCATGAATCTTCACACATAATAGCTCATTTCTGAGAACACTTTTTTAAAAGAATTTCTGTATTACAAGTTTTTATTTTTTTCCTGTTAACTTGGTCACATATAATGACACAATGCGAGGGTTTTTTGATTTTTTGTTTTTTTTTGAATTTTTATGCCCGTTTCAAAATGCGTTCAAAACGGCGAAAATGGCCGTTCCTAGCTTGTGGTTGGATCTTGGAAAACATTTGGTGTTTCTATGATTAAATAGATACTTATGTACCTAAAAATGATTTTTGGAGAAAATAAAGATCAAACTATGAGGCAGATGTAGTTCAAATTTGACCCGTTTCCAACTGAATCGGCGGAAATTTGTCTTTTTCACGAGAGATGGATCAAAACTTTTTACACCCAACCATTTGATCAACTATGCATTAAATATGGCCTAGTATTTTAGAAAATTGATTTGGTACTATTTTGCAACAAATATATGGTAGGTCCTTCACAAAAAAAACTCATTTTGGGCACTCAAAAGAAATGGAAAAGGAATTTTTAGTCCAAAGAAAAAGAAAACTTCCTTAGGCAACATTGTTTGCCATTCCAAGATACACCCTTGTGCATGATATAGATCATTTGAACAAGCTATATTATGAATGTGGCCATAAGATTGATCATCTCGCTTTAAAGCCATGAATCTTCACACATGATAGCTCATTTCTAAGAACACTTTTTTAAAAGAATTTCCGTATTACAAGTTTATTATTTTTCACGAGAGGTGGATCAAAACTTTTTACACCCAACCATTTGGTTAATTGTGCATTAAATATTGGCTAGTATGTCAGAAAATTGATTTGATACAATTTTGCAACAAATATATGGTAGGTCCTTCACAAAAAAACTCATTTTGGACACTGAAAAAAATGGAAAAGGAATTTTTTGTCCAAAGAAAAAGAAAACTTCCTTAGGCAACATTGTTTGCCATTCCAAGATACACCCTTGTGCACGATATGAGATCATTTGACCAAACTAGATCATGAATGTGGCCATAAGATTGATCACCTCGCTTGAAAGCCATGAATCTTCACACAAGATAGCTCATTTCCGAGAACACATTTTTAAAAGAATTTCTCTATTACAAGTTTATTATTTTTCATGTTAACTTGGTCGCATATAATGGCACAATGCAAAGATTTTCCAATTATTATTATTTTGAATTTTTTATGTCCGTTTCAAAATGTGGTCAAAACGGCGGGCATGACTGTTCCTAGATAGTGGTTGAATCTTGGAAAAGTTTTGGTGTTTATCTGATTAAATGGATACTTATGTATCTAGAAATGATTTTTGAAAAAAATAAAGATCAAACTATTAGGCAGCTGTAGTTCAAATTTGACCCGTTTCATGCTGAATCGGCGAAAATTTGTCTTTTTCATGAGAGGTGGATCAAAACTTTTTACACCCAACCATTTGATCAATTATGCATTAAATATTGCCTAGTATTTTAGAAAATTGATTTGATACAATTTTGCAACAAATATATGGTAGGTCCGTCGCAAAAAAAACTCATTTTGGGCACTCAAAAAATGGAAAATGAATTTTTAGTCCAAAGAAAATGAAAACTTCCTTAGGCAACATTGTTTGCCATTCCAAGATACACCCTTGTGCATGATATAGATCATTTGAACAAACTATATTATGAATGTGGCCATAAGATTGATCATCTCGCTTGAAAGCCATGAATCTTCACACATGATAGCTCATTTCTGAGAACACTTTTTTAAAAGAATTTCCGTATTACAAGTTTTTTATTTTCTCCTGTCAAATTAGTCACATATAATGACACAATGCGAAGGTTTTCCAATTTTTTTTATTTTTTGAATTTGTTATGCCCGTTTGAAAATGCGTTCAAAACGGTGGGAATGACTGTTCCTAGCTTGTGGTTGGATCCTGGAAATTTTTTGGTGTTTCTGTGATTAAATAGATACTTATGTACCTAAAAATGATTTTTGGAAAAAAATAAAGATCAAACTATGAGGCAGCTGCAGTTCATATTTGACCCGTTTCCAGCTGAATCTGCGGAAATTTGTCTTTTTCACGAGAGGTGGATCAAAACTTTTTACACCCAGCAATTTGGTTAATTGTGCATTAAATATTGGCTAGTATGTTAGAAAATTGATTAGATACAATTTTGCAACAAATATATGGTAGGTCCTTCACAAAAAAACTCATTTTGGACACTCAAAAAAATTGGAAAATGAATTTTTAGTCCAAAGAAAATGAAAATTTCCTTAGGCAATATTGTTTGCCATTCCAAGATACACCCTTGTGCATGATATGAGATTATTTGAACAAACTATATCATGAATATGGCCATAAGATTGATCATCTCGCTTGAAAGCCATGAATCTTCATACATGATAGCTCATTTCTGAGAACACTTTTTTAAAAGAATTTCCGTATTACAAGTTTATTATTTTTCATGTTAACTTGGTCACATATAATGACACAATGTGAAGGTTTTCCATTTTTTTGTTTTTTTTGAATTTTTTATGCATGTCTCAAAATGTGGTCAAAACGGCGAGCATGACCGTTCCTAGCTAGTGGTTGGATCTTGGAAAAGTTTTGGTATTTCTCTGATTAAACAGAAACTTATGTACCTAGAAATGTTTTTTTGGAAAAAATAAAGATCAAACTATGAGGCAGCTGCAGTTCAATTTTGACCCGTTTCCTACTAAATCCGCGAAAATTTGTCTTTTTTATGGGAGGTGTATCATAACTTTTGACACCCAACCATTTGGTCAATTGTGCATTAAATATTGCCTAGTATTTTATAAAATTGATTTGATACAATTTTGCAACAAATATATGGTAGATCCTTCACAAAAAAACTCATTTTGGACACTCAAAAAATGGAAAATGAATTTTTAGTCTAAAGAAAATGATTTTTTCATGCAAAGAAAATGGAAACTCCCTTTGGAAGCATTGTTTAACATTTCAATATGCACACTTTTGCATAGTGTGAGACCATTTTAACAAACAATGACATAAATGTGGTCAAATTTGTCGGTACGAACGTTGTTATCTAGGTGTGGAATCTTGTGAAACTTTTGGTGTTTCTGTGATGAAATAGATACTTTGAGTTGGTAGGTTCAATTTTGAAACAAAGAGTTGGTAGGTTCTTTACAACAAAATCGAAATGAAAAATGCTTTTTTCCGTGCAAAAAATACCTATATTTCAAGCAATTAAGACCAATTGAGATGGTCATAAGATTGTCAAAACGTTTACTGCGTTTTGATTGGTCCACAGGCTTCTCACGCGGATCACGTATCATACACCGTCGGATATTTCCGGATCCGACGGCAGCCCTCACCCCCTCATGGCCTCACCCTCTCACCCTAACCCTCTCTCCAACCCTAACCCTCTCCCTCCCTCAGATCTCAATCCGCCACCGCCCCTATCCCTACCCCCACATAGCCCAACCCAATCCGCCGCCGTCCTCTACCCTGATCCCTCCCTGCTCCGGCGAGCCGCCATGAACCGTCTACGGGCGGGGAGCCCAGTCTACGGACGGCAGCGCAGCGGGAGCAGCATGGGCTTCACCTCCTTGAGCAGTGTCTCCCCCTTCCACCACCGCTCCTCCTCCACCTCCTTCGCGGCCCCCCTCCCGGGCACCGCCGCTGGCGTCGGGGGCATCTCCAACACCCGCACAGCTCGCCAAAACCATAGACGTCGTCGCCGCCGCCCCTCGCACCATGGTCGGCCCCTGCATCGCCAGATCTGATTGAGGCAACCCACACCGCCACCCCAACCGCTGACCCACCCTCTCCCTCTCCCCTCGATCCCTAGATCCATCCTCGCGCTCGGTCGCGCCGCCCTCCTCCTCTCTGCGCCACATAGGGGCCGAGTGAATTGGAGGAAGAAGAGGAAGGCAGGGAAAGCGGGATCTCAGTCCAACCCGCGCCACATGATGGCTCCAACCCCCTGCCCACCATATCCTACCCTCCCGCCACAGCTTCTCTCCGCTGACTCACCACCACTTGCCGCCCCACCGTACCAAGCCAGGGACCGACCATGGCCGCCGAGGTGGTAGCGCTCTCGCTGGCCTCCTGCCTGCCGTCCCTCTCCTCCTGGCCTAACGCTCTAACATCCTCCTCCTCCCGGTCCCGAGCACCTTGCGGCGCCCGTGCCCCCAGGTCACTTCTAGCGCTCGCCATCTCAGCGTCTGCTACGTCTTGAGTTTGCGTTGGTTTTCCTTGAAGAGGAAAGGGTGATGCAGCAATAGTAGCATAAGTATTTCCCTTAGTTTTTGAGAACCAAGGTATCAATCCAGTAGGAGGCTCCTCAAAAGTTCCACGCACCTACACAAACAAACAAAGAACTCGCAACCAACGCAATAAAGGGGTTGTCAATCCCTTCACGGCCACTTGCGAAAGTGAGATCTGATAGAGATAGTATGATAAGATAAATATATTTTTGGTATTTTATAATATAGATGCAAAAAAGTAAGGATGCAAATAAAAGTAGATTGAAAGCTAATATGATAAAACATAGACCCGGGGGCCATAGGTTTCACTAGTGGCTTCTCTCAAGATAGCATCAGTATTATGGTGGGTGAAAAATTACTGTCGAGCAATTGATAGAAAAGCGAATAATTATGAGATTATCTAGCCATGATCATGTATATAGGCATCACGTCCATGACAAGTAGACCGACTCCTGCCTGCATCTACTACTATTACTCCACACATCGACCGCTATCCAGCATGCATCTAGAGTATTAAGTTCATAAGAACAGAGTAACGCATTAAGAAAGATGACATGATGTAGAGGGATAAACTCAAGCAATATGATATAAACCCCATCTTTTTATCCTTGGTGGCAACAATACAATACGTGCCTTGCAACCCTTTGTGTCATTGGTAAGGACACCGCAAGATTGAACCCAAAGCTAAGCACTTCTCCTATGGCAAGAAAGATCAATCTAGTAGGCCAAACCAAACTGATAATTCGAAGAGACTTGCAAAGATAACTCAATCATACATAAAAGAATTCAGAGAAGATTCAAATATTTCTCATAGATAAACTTGATCATAAACCCACAATTCATCGGATCTCGACAAACACACCGCAAAAAGAGTTTACATCAAATAGATCTCCACAAGAGAGGGGGAGAACATTGTATTGAGATCCAAAAAGAGAGAGGAAGCCATCTAGCTAATAACTATGGACCCGAAGGTCTGTGTTAAACTACTCACAACTCATCGGAGGGGCTATGGTGTTGACGTAGAAGCCCTCCGTGGTCGATCCCCCCTCCGGTGGAGCACCGGCGAAGGCTCCAAGATGGGATCTCGCAGATACAGAAGGTTACGGTGGAGGAAATATTTCTTCGGTGGCTCCCTGGATGTTTTCGGGGTACGTAGGTATATATATGAGGAAGAAGTACGTCGGTGGCCGCTCGAGGGGCCCAGGAGACAGGGGGCGCGCCCAGGAGGGGTGGGCGCGCCCTCTTATCTCCTGGCCGCCTCGATTGCTTCTTGACCTGCACTCCAAGTCCTCTGGATCGCGTTCGTTCCAAAAATCACGCTCCCGAAGGTTTCATTCCGTTTGGACTCCGTTTGATATTCCTTTTCTTCGAAATACTGAAATAGGCAAAAAACAGCAATACGGGCTGGGCCTCTGGTTAGTAGGTTAGTCCCAAAAATGATATAAATGTGTAAAATAAAGCCCATAAACATCCAAAAGGGGTAATATAATAGCTTGGAACAATCAAAAATTATAGATACGTTGGAGACGTATCAAGCATCCCCAAGCTTAATTCCTGCTCGTCCTCGAGTAGGTAAATGATAAAAACAGAATTTTTGACGTGGAATGCTACCTAGCATAATTCTCAATGTAATTTTCTTTATTGTGGCATGAATGTTCAGATCCAAATGATTCAAGATAAAAGCTTATAAAACATAAAAATAATAATACTTCGAAGCATATTAACAAATAATCATGTCCTATCAAAATAGCATAGCCAAAGAAAGCTTATCCCTACAAAATCATATAGTTAGGCCATGCTTCATTTTCATTACACAAAATACTCCCATCATGTACAACCCCGATGAAGAGCCGAGCAATTGGTTCATACTTTTTAACGCGCTCTGCTTTTTTCAACTCTTACGCAATACATGAGCGCAAGCCATGGACATAGCACTATGGGGGTATATGGTGGTGGTTGTAAGAACAAAAAGGGAGAAGATAGTCTCACATCAACTAGGCATATCAACGGGCTATGGAGATGCCCATTAATAGATATGAATGTGAGTGAGTAGGTATTGCCATGCAACGGATGCACTAGAGCTATAAATGTATGAAAGCTCAACAAAAGAAACTAAGTGAGTGTGCATCCAACTTGCTTGTTCACGAAGACCTAGGGAATTTTGAGGAAGCCCATCATTGGAATATACAAGCCAAGTTCTATAATAAAAAATTCCCACTAGTATATGAAAGTGACAACATAGGAGACTCTATATCATGAAGATCATGGTGCTATTTTGAAGCACAAGTGTGGAAAAGAGATAGTAGCAATTGTCTCTTCTCTCTTTTTCTCTCATTTTATTATTTTTTTCTTTTTCTTTTTTTTCTTTTTTTCTTTTTTTCTTTGGCCTTTCTTTTTTTTCTTTTTGGCCTTTTTTTTGTAAAGTCTGAAGTCTCATCCCGACTTGTGGGGGAATCATAGTCTTCATCATCCTTTCCTCACTGGGACAATGCTCTAATAATGAAGATCATCACACTTTTATTGATTTACAACTCAAAGCTAGAACAAGATATGACTCTATATGAATGCCTCCGGAAGTGTACCGGGATATGCAATGAATCAAGAGCGACATGTATGAAAATTATGAAGGTGGCTTTGCCACAAATACGATGTCAACTACATGATCATGCAAATAGCAATATGACAATGATGGAGCGTGTCATAATAAACGGAACGGTGGAAAGTTGCATGGCAATATATCTCGGAATGGCTATGGAAATGTTATAATAGGTAGGTATGGTGGCTTTTTTGAGGAAGGTAAATAATGGGTGCATGATACCGGCGAAAGTTGCGCGATATAATAGAAGCTAGCTAAATGGAAGGATGAGTGTGCGTATATCCATGGACTCACATTAGTCATAAGGAACTCATATACTTATTGCAAAAGTCTACTTAGCCCCCGAAGCAAAGTACTACTACGCATGCCCCTAGAGGGATAGATTGGTAGGAAAATACCATTGCTCATCCCCGACTGCCACTCATAAGGAAGACACTCAAAAGAGCACCTCATGCAACAAATTTGTCACACAACTTTTACCATACGTGCATGCTACGGGACTTGCCAACTTCAACACAAGTATTTCTCAATTTCATAATTACCCATTAGCATGACTCTAACATTACTACCTTTATATCTCAAAACAATTATCAAGCATCAAATTGATCCTAGTGTTTAATGCACTTTCTATGATAGTTTTTATTATATCCAATTTGGATGCTCATCATTCTAGGACCAAATTCATAACCATAGCAAATACCATGCTTTTCTAAGAGACTCTCAAAATAATATAAGTGAAGCATGAGAGACTAGCAATTTCTACAAAATTAAGCCACCGCCGTGCTCTAAAAGATATAAGTGAAGCACTAGAGCAAAAACTATCTAGCTCAAAAGATATAAGTGAAGCACAAGTGGGCTTCTCCCTAAAGGTGTGTACAGCAAGGATGATTGTGGTAAACTAAAAAGCAAATACTAATATAATACACGATGCTCCAAGCAAAACATATATCATGTGGCGAATAAAAATATAGCTCCAAGTAAAGTTACCAATGAACAAAGACGAAAGAGGGGATGCCTTCCGGGGGCATCCCCAAGCTTAGGATTTTGTCTATTCTTGAATATCTTGTGGTGCCTTGGGCATCCCCAAGCTTAGGCTTTTGCCGCTCTTTATTCCATAGTCCATCAAAGCTTTACCCAAAACTTGAGAACTTCACAACACAAAACTCAGCAGGAAATCTCATAAGCTCCGTTAGTGAAAGAAAAGAAAATCACCACAAAAGGTACTGCAATGAACTCATTCTTTATTTATATTGGTGTTAAACCTACTGTATTCCAAGTTCTCTATGGTTGATACCACTTAATACTAGCCATAGATGCATCAAAATAAGCAAACAACACACGAATAACAGAATCTGTCAAAAACAAAACAGTCTGTAGCAATCTGTAACTAACGCAAACTTCTGGAACTCTAAAAACCTACCAAAATAGTACGTCCTAAACAATTTGTTTATTGATCAGCAGAAAAAGAATCAATGCAAAATCACGTTTGTGTGATTTATTTATTTTTTTCTCGTGAGCACAAAGTTTCTGTTTTTTCAGCAGAATCAAATCAACTATCATCATAGGTTATCCTATAGGTTCTACTTGGCACAAACACTAATTAAAACATAAAAACACATATTAAACACAAGGTAGAAGCAAAATTTATTACTAAACAGGAACAAATACAAAAAACACAAAGAAAATTGGGTTGCCTCCCAACTAGCACTATCGTTTAACGCCCCTAGCTAGGCATAAAAGCGAAGATAGATCTAAGTAGTGCCATCTTTGGCACTTGATTCATAGGTAGCTCGCATGATAGATTCATAAGGTAATTTGACTTTATTTCTTGGAAAGTGCTCTATGCCTTTCTTTAATGGAAATTGGAATCTAATATTCCCTTCCTTCATATCAATAATCGCACCAATCGTTCTAAGGAAAGGTCTACCAAGAATAATAGGGCAAGAAAGATTGCAATTTATATCAAGAATGATAAAATCTATGGGCACCAAATTTATATTTGCAACAATGAGAACATCATTGATCCTTCCCATTGGCTTTTTAATGGTGGAATCCGCAAGGTGCAAATTTAAAGAGCAATCATCAAGATCATGGAAACCTAGAATATCACATAAAGTTTTCAGAATCGCGGAGACACTAGCACCCAAATCACACAAAGCAAAACACTCATGACCTTTAATTTTAATCTGTATAGTAGGTTCCCACTCATCATTAAGTTTTCTAGGTATAGAAACTTCCAAATTAAGTTTTTCATCACAAGATTGCATCAAGGCATCAACGATATGTTTGGTAAAAGCTTTATTTTGACTATAAGCATGAGGAGAATTAACAACAGATTGCAACAAGGAAATAAAACTTTCTAAAGAACAATCATCATAATCAAATTCCTTGAAATCCGAGATAGTGGGTTCAATTCTATTTAAAGTCATGACCTCTCCAATCCCACTTTTACCAAATTTAGCATCAAGATCTAAAAACTCTGAATTCTTGGGACGCCTTCTAAATAAAGTTGACTCATCTCCAGTCCCATTATTATCAAGATTCATATTGCAAAACAAAGATCTAATAGGAGACACATCAATAACTTTAAGATCTTCATCATTATTTTCATGGAAACTAGAAGAACACACCATTACAAAGCAATCTTTCTTAGCACGCAGTCTAGCGGTTCTTTCCTTGCACTCATCAATGGTAATTCTCATGGCTTTGAGAGACTCATTGATATCATGCTTAGGAGGAGTAGATCTAAGTTTAAGAGAATCAACATCAAGCGAAAGTCTATCAAGGTTCTAGCCGAATCGTCAACTTTGAGCAATTTTTTCAAGCAGGGCATTAAAATTCTTTTGAGAGATCATAAATTCTTTCATAGTATTCTCAAAATCAGAGGGTATCTTATTAAAATTACCATAGGAATTATTGTAGGAATTTCCATAATTATTAGAGGAATTACTAGGGAACGGTCTAGAATTAAAGTTTCTATAAGCATTGTTTCCAAAACTATTCCTACCAACAAAATTCACATCCATAGATTCATTATTATTCTCAATCAAAGTAGACAAAGGCATATCATTGGGATCAAAAGGAGTATTTTTAGTAGCAAACAACTTCATAAGTTCATCCATCTTTCCACTCAAAACATTAATTTCTTCTATTGCATGCACTTTTTTACTAGAAGATTTTTTAGTGTGCCATTGAGAATAATTAGCCATAATATTATCAAGAAGTTTTGTAGCATATCCTAACGTGATTTCCATAAACGTGCCTCCCGCGGCCGAGTCTAAAGGATTTCTAGAAGCAAAGTTCAAACCGGCATAAAAATTTTGTATGATCATCCATAAATTCAAACCATGAGTAGGGCAATTGCGAATCATGAATTTCATTCTTTCCCAAGATTGGGCAACATGCTCATGATCAAGTTGTTTAAAATTCATAATATCGTTCCTAAGAGTGATAATCTTAGTGGGAGGAAAATACTTAGAGATAAAAACATCTTTGCACTTGTTCCAAGAATCAATACTATTTTTAGGCAAAGACAAAAACCAAACTTTAGCACGATCTCTAAGTGAAAATGGAAATAACTTCAATTTATAAATATCATTATCCGTATCTTTCTTCTTTTGCATATCACACAAATCAACAAAGTTGTTTAGATGAGTAGCGGCATCTTCACTAGGAAGGCCAGCGAATTGATCTTTCATAACTAGATTCAGCAAAGCAGTATTGATTTCACAAGACTCAACATCATTAAGAGGAGCAATCGGAGTACTAAGGAAATCATTATTATTGGTGTTGGAGAAATCACACAATTTGGTATTATCTTGTGCCATGGCAAAAATAATCCAACACACAAGCAAACAGAAAAGGGCAAGCGATAAAGAGAGAGAAGAAGGCAAGAGAAAAAGAGAGGAGATTGGGAAAGAGAGGGCAAATAAAATGGCAAGGGTGAAGTGGGGGAGAGGAAAACGAGAGGCAAATGGCAAATAATGTAAATGCGAGGGAGATGAGTTTGTGATGGGTACTTGGTATGTCTTGACTTGAGCGAAGACCTCCCCGACAACGACGCCAGAAATCCTTCTTGCTACGTCTTGAGCTTGCATTGGTTTTCCTTGAAGAGGAAAGAGTGATGCAGCAATAGTAGCGTAAGTATTTCCCTCAGTTTTTGAGAACCAAGGTACCAATCTAGTAGGAGGCTCCTCAAAAGTCCCACGCACCTACACAAACAAACAAAGAACTCGCAACCAACACAACAAAGGGGTTGTCAATCCCTTCACGACCACTTGCGAAAGTGAGATCTGATAGAGGTAGTATGATAAGATAAATATATTTTTGGTATTTTATAATATAGATGCAAAAAGTAAAGATGCAAATAAAAGTAGATTGAAAGCTATATGATAAAAGATATACCCGGGGGCCATAGGTTTCACTAGTGGCTTCTCTCAAGATAGCATAAGTATTACGGTGGGTGAACAAATTACTGTCGAGCAATTGATAGAAAAGCGAATAATTATGAGATTATCTAGGCATGATCATGTATAGGCATCACGTCCGTGACAAGTAGACCGACTCCTGCCTGCATCTACTACTATTACTCCATACATCGACCGCTATCTAGCATGCATCTAGAGTATTAAGTTCATAAGAACAGAGTAACACATTAAGAAAGATGACATGATGTAGAGGGATAAACTCAAGCAATATGATATAAACCCCATCTTTTTATCCTCGATGGCAACAATACAATACGTGCCTTGCAACCCTTCCTGTCACTGGGTAAGGACACCGCAAGATTGAACCCAAAGCTAAGCACTTCTCCCATGGCAAGAAAGATCAATGTAGTAGGCCAAACCAAACTGATAATTCGAAGAGACTTGCAAAGATAACTCAATCATACATAAAAGAATTCAGAGAAGATTCAAATATTTCTCATAGATAAACTTGATCATAAACCCACAATTCATCGGATCTCGACAAACACACTGCAAAAAGAGTTTACATCGAATAGATCTCCACAAGAGAGGGGGAGAACATTGTTTTGAGATCCAAAAAGAGAGAAGAAGTCATCTAGCTAATAACTATGGACCCGAAGGTGTGTGTTAAACTACTCACAACTCATCGGAGGGGCTATGGTGTTGATGTAGAAGCCCTCCATGGTCAATTCCCCCTCCGGCGGAGCGCCGGCGAAGGCTCCAAGATGGGATCTCGCGGATACAGAAGGTTACAGTGGCGGAAATATTTCTTCGGTGGCTCCCTGGATGTTTTCGGGGTACGTAGGTATATATAGGAGGAAGAAGTACGCCGGTGGCCGCTCAAAGTCTATTGTTCTTTTTGTTGATGCTGATTGACATGCGAGTGAAGTAGGCCAGGTGCAGCAGGTGGAGGAGGAGGTGGTGGACGACAACATGCTCCCCTACTGCAGCATCGATGACAAGAAGAAGAAGACCATCGGGGAGATGGAGCAGGAGTTCCTACGAGCCCTGCAGGTACGCACCACCACTGATTCATGTTCTTGATGTTTCAATCGATTACTCTGCTCTTCTCCTCAACATGTACTCTTCTTGTGCAGTCCTTCTACTACGACTAGAAGGCCATCATGTCCAACGAGGAGTTCGACAACCTAAAGGAGGAGCTCATGTGGGAAGGCAGCATCGTCGTCATGCTAAGTAGGCCGCCCTCACAAACTGGGCCTTTCCATTGCACTAAACTCCCGAGTCTCATATCATATTACAGCTATCTTTTCATTGCATTATGCAAGTCACTGATAAGAGTGAGATTGAAGTTATATTTTTTCAACCATGTTATGATCTTTCAACATGCATGATTTGCTGCAATGGTTTCTATATACTGTCATGGTATGATCATTTGACCACCCTATCTCTATGTGTGTGTAGATAATGTCGAGAGACGATGACAACACAGTGATGGAGGCGGTGGACTCGGAGGTGTCGTTGACATGCACGGACATGGGGCTGGTCCAGAAGGCGTTCCAGCTGGCCCTGCTGTGCACCAAGTGGCACCCCATTGACCGGCCGATGATGCTTGAGGTGGCCCAGGTGCTGCTCTCGCTCATGCCGGCCCCTACCCTCCAGGTCCCATCCTCATGCCTGCTCCCTCTTCCTCTCAGATATTGGATTGAAGTAGGGATAAACCCTTCTCCATATTGTGTGTCGATTATCTGTATTATGTGTAGAACAATCATGGTGTCTATTTCCGCTTTATGCCCCATGTTTCACTAATAACATGCCCAACTTCCTGCTCTGTAGGAAATAAGTACATGATTGTTTATCCTCCTGTATAATAGTTTAAGTTTGTGACCTGATCTTGTGCTTCTGGTAGCTAGTCCAATTTGTGCACTTTTAAGTGTCTTCTGATGTGGTGGTGCCAAACAAAACTCATATGCTTATGCTGAGCTTACTTTTAATCTTGTGAACATGACAATTTAGAGGATGTACTGTAGTTCCACTCATTTTATTCTTTGTGATGAGCTTATTTTTGTATTGTAGCCACCTTCTTGTTTACTTTGGTGAATCAGGTCTTGTGTACTAATCATGAGTTACTAGCATTTGGCTTCTCTTGTGAAATTAAACCTGATAAATCTGTATACTTCTTTGAGATACAAATTCCACAATTCATGTTTACGAGGTTCAATTTCTTTAGATTTTGCCAAATATTGGTATCAACGTGTCTTTCCTTAGGGGTTGATTTAAACCTCATATGATCTACTGTATTTTTTTGCTGTTCAAACATTGAAATTCTGGTTCATTTTTCAAACATCGAAATGTTGTTGACCCTATCATTCTATGCTTAAATGATGAAAAAATCGTATTTTGCTTGTTCTAACATGCTGTTAGATTTGCTTTTATTTTGTTCCTAACCATTTTGTTTCATAACTTGCAGATGCTAGCCTTCCTTCGTGTTTTGTCGTGAGGTCCAGGATGAACAATTCAGGAGAAGCATATAGTTCTAGCTCATTGGAGATAGTTATACTGTGATAGTAGTTATATTTTTTGATAGTTGTGTTACCTGATGTGAACTTTTTATTATTGTAAACCTGATGTTAACCATGGTTGATTGTAATAATGTGCCAAGTTTGGCTCTGTTCGATTGTATTCATCATGTGAACAATGTTTTTCCGGATTAGTTATGCTTTGTTTGAAGCATTTTATTTTTTGTCTATTCTGATTTAATATTGTTATTTATTTACTGGAAAATTGTGATCTGAAGAATATAACCGTGACAACTGGGTCCCACTTATTAGAATTGGTCCCATCTCACTAGTGGGCCCATCTTTTGAAAAAAAACTCATAAACTTTGGAGCCAAAAAGGCCATGACCCAGAAAATAAAAAGGCCAAATTGCTGGGCCTAGTCCATGGGAACTAACAATAAAAAAGGATGCAATATTGGGCTTGGCCCATGAACCCGACCAAATATTGGTAAAAATAAAAATAAAAAGGCTGAATTAATGGGCTCGGCCCATGTAAAATACCGAACTGAACCGGGCTGATTCTTATCCACATAAGCTTGCCACGCTGGATCCTACGTGGCCTTGGGAGGCTGCCAGTGACAAAAAATCTGGTCGTAGATCAACGACCTTTTACATATCACAAAGAAGCTCATTAATTTCCATTAACGACCGTCAGCTTTTGACCATCTATTTTTGGTCAAAAAAGGTCGCAAATGAAAAACGACGACCTTTCAGCGACCAATAGTGATGGTCGCAAGTTGACATATTTGTTGTAGTGACTGTCAAGTTCGTGAACTTGTCGAACACCAACGCCCTCGACGTCGATCAAGCCATGTTTGCTGATTTTGATTACAATGAAATGAAGGGTGGCATGGATGATCACGGTGGTGAATATGAAGTGGAGGAGGTAGATGAGGGAGCCTATGAGCAAGCGCAAGCAAAAAAGCATGAGATCGAAGAACTACACGATGTTGGAAGATCAAATCTTGATCAAAGCTTGGAGTGCGGTGTCTCTTGATGCTTGCACGGGTACATCTCAAACCACCAAGAGATATTGGCAAAGAATCTAAGATCAATACTTCCGCATGACAAGGAAGCATCCCAATAGGACTCGACGGACCTTTCGGTCACTCCAATGTCGTTGGGACGTGATCAAGCTGATTTGTAGCTATTGGGCTATTTGCTTGGAACAAGTTCGCAATGCACCTCCAAGTGGAACCATGGAATCCGACTATGTGAGTTTGTTTTCGCGTCCCAAGTTGTGCACATCATTTGTACCATATGAAGTCTTTGCATCATTTGACTTTGTTTGAATTGTGTAGGACAAAATTGCCCAACAAAGATACAAAGACATGGAAGCATCTGAAGGCAAAAAAATTAAACTAGAGCATTGTTGGGACTTTCTCAAAGAGTGCGACAAGTGGACGTTGATTGACAAAGAATCCCCACCGAAGAGAAGTTCACTTACGAACATGGATGAAGATGAAGGTGATGATGGACCAAGAAACTTGAACAAGCCCGATGATGACAAGAAGACAAAGAAGAAGATCAAGAGGGAACCCGAAACATCGAGCTTGCGGGACAAGAGAGATGCCATGGTGCAATCAAATGAATTGATGTTAGCGAAGACCTTGGAGTCAAAGAAAGAGTTGGCCGAGAAGAAGGGACGGGAGAATCAAGAGAAGCGAAAATTGCTCAAGGATGAGGGGTTGCGCAAGGCGGCCATTGAGGAGAGAAGAGCACGTGCCATTGAGAACAAAGCCATGTCCAAGCTTCTTGCCGAAGAGAATAGGGTCATGACATTGAACCACAATGACATGGACGATATCACCAAAGAATGAAATGATATGGCAAGGAGAGACATCTTGAAGAGGAGGATGCTTGCGGCGGCCGGTGCGTGTTACAATGTCGACGATGTTTTCTCATCGGGATTTAGAACCAATGTCGCCGATGCATTTAGTGCGCCCAGCGATGCTTTCGGTCCGGAGTTGGAAGAAATGCCGGTGATGGATTTGGGGGCGGCGATGGCATCGATGGAGGTGGTGCGGAGTGAAGATCATGATAATGGGTGAAAAGTGACCAAGATAATGATGGACGTGGTCGTCACTTTTACATGAAGTCCTTTTGTGTCTGTCGTACAAAACTATGCTTTTATTTGCGCGCGAACTATGTTTTCTTATTTGAATTTGAATTCAATTGTTGGAATCACTGTCAAATCACTTATTGGTGGTTTTCGGTTTGTGGGTCGATGCGGGCTGTGACCGAGCAGACCCCGTGTAGCCGACCCATAAAAGAGCATATTCTGCGAATATCTTTTTTTACGGGGTTTGACACTACCACTGCCCGCGCCAACCCGCAAAGCCGTTTTTCCGCGAACTGTATACGTGTTTTGCGGGTTGGCATTATACGGGGTCTGCTAGAGATGCTCTTATACTATTACCTGTGTCCTACTTTATTGGCCCTCAGTATATTTTGTGTCAAATTTTGACCGTAAATTTAACTAACAAAATGTTCTGGCATGTCACCAAATATTATATCATTCAAAACTATGTTCAGATATGAATCCAATAATATAATTTTTGTTGAGATGCCTTAACATTTTGATAGTTAAAACCTTGATCAAAATTTGACACAAATTACAAAGGGGACCAATAAACCAAGACGGAGGTAGTAGTTTATACTAGTGTCATGCATATGACACTAATCTTAGTTACTATCTCCATAGTGTAAAGAAACATAATAGTAATGTTATAGATGGCTTTGTTTCTTAACTTGTAGACTCATCTTCTTTTGGGAAGTGTTATGTTACAATAACATAGTATGTTACTCTAAACATATCTCTTCTCATTAAATACATGCCACTTAAGCAAATTCATCTTGAATTGCGCTATGTTACTTGCTAAGTTACTCCCACTATGACTAGCTTGATGTGCAGTGGCCAGGACCCCGTTGCAGAGTAGGCCTTGATCTTTTTTTATTCAGAAAGAATGTATATTTGTGAAATATAAAAAATTCATCGGAAGATAACTAAATTACATCAAAAAAATTGAATCACCGAATGACCACTACCTCTAACCATTGTCACTCCTTCCATACCGTCCCCGGGCTAACATTGTTGTTGACTGCCAGAAAGTCTTCGTGCGCGTGACTCAATGGACCGGCGCCCAGGAGCCATAGTCGCCATCGTTGAAACCTCGAATTGATCTGAAGTGCTTGACATCAGATCTTGTAGCCACACACGTACGTCAAGAAAGCCTAATGTAATGTTCCAACCAGATCCACTGATTTCCGGCCATTACACATGACGGGATCTAGACTAACCACAAATACCAACATTAGTCTTTCATACACACTTGTCCTTACTCGGGCCACCATGTGCACCTTGTATCTAACTTCTCAATTGGCAACTCATCCTCAAATTGCTTCAAGCCATACATATTTAACTTTGAGTTTCCTTGCGTATAGGTTTGTGGAAAAAAGAAGAAATTACTTGTTGATAGGAGTAATCTATCATTCCTATTAAGCAAGAATGTCACATCTAACCTCTTGCCCCAAGGTGACAACGTGAATCTACATCGAAACTCCGTCCTAATGAACAAATTCGAACAGAATTGAAACCCAAAAGATTAACTCGAAGATGAAGCGCTTCCATCCGCCAGAGCGACGCCCATGGAAGGGCAAAAAAACCTAACCTAAACTACTAGTCAGAGCTAAGACACCAGGATTCCCCTCTCTCGCCATCAGTCGCCAGAGCGACAGGTAGAGGAGAGTCGAATCCAGAAGTTGGTTGATGAAGCTTGGAGACACCTTCCAAAGCATTTTGCTCTCACTATAATTATTATGGACTACTGGCATATTTGGCAGCAAAGAAATGTATGTGTTTTTTAGCACATCAACCCCTCTGTGCAGGCCTAGAGACTGATTTTTCTCCAACGTATCTATAGTTTATGAAGTATCCATGTTGTTATATTATCATTCTTGGATGTTTTACAATCATTTTATAGCAACTTTATATAATTTTTGGGGACTAACCTATTGACATAGTGCCCAGTGCCAGTTGGTATTTTTTGCTTGCTTTTTACTTCGCATGAAATCAATATCAAACGGAGTCCAAACGTAGCAAAACTTTTTGGAGAATATTTATGGAACAGAAGACCCAGGATGGGCCAAAGAAGTACCAGAGGGGTGCCCACCTTGGTGGCCTCCCGCACCGCCTCTTTTCCCTATGAATTCCTAAATATTCCAGACCCCCCCCCCCAAAAAATAACCCTAGATCAAAAGTTCCGCCACCGCAAGCCTTTGTAGCCACGAAAACCCAATCTAGACCCCATTTCGGCACTCTGCCAGAGGGGGAAATCATCACCGATGGCCATCTGCATCATCCTGGCGGCCACCATGATGAGGAGGGAGTAGTCCACCTATCAGAGTATTGGGCCATGGGTAGCCTCACCCAGGTCCCAGGACTTATCAAGACTTTGGGCCAGCTCCGCCTAGCTAGGCCCCAAGCTAAAGCTCCACCCTCTGAGGGCCGGCTGGCTGTACGACCAGCTACTAGAGGGCGGCCAACCCCAACCTACAGCACTGCGTGTGGCCGGCTCCAGCCCGCCGGCCTCTAGGGAGGGCGGCATCGGGCAGGCGGCCACCTCGCGGCCTCGGAGCAACCGAGCCCCCATCGAGAGTACAAGTTAGAGCATGGCTACAGTGAAGCACGTCGCCCCCGACGCCCGGGGCAGATGTGGCTACAGTGCTCCGTACAGGCGGAGATCTCCGCACGAAGGGGCACTGTGCCATGTCTCCCCTAACGTCGCTCCGAGCAGGTGGAGTCCTGTTCCCCACGACGGCCTGTCGGTACGACCTGACGACGGCGGGCCCTATAAGGCAGAGACTCCGTAGAAGACGGCGGAAGCTCAGTCACTCGGACGCGAGAAGGGCCGGCCTCCAGCAGGCGGCCGTCCCTTGCCCCGAGGCAAGCATGCCATTAAGATGATGTGACCAGGTGTGGCTACAGTGATCTCCCACCAGGCGGCGGGACTATAGCCACGCTGAAGATGACCAAGCCCCCGTCACCAACGGCACGACTACAGTAAGCAGCCACCAACCAGTCGGCGGGGACCACCAGGCGGCGGGCCCCAACGGCCGGTGGAGAAGCCGGAGGCTAGAGACACTGACAACCGGGCCCAACACCCGGACGGATTACCATTGTACCCCTGGGGAGTAGGCCTATATAAACCCCCTAGGGCACCCATGCAAGGGGTTCCAACTCTGATAGAACTAGCCAGTCACCTAGGGCAGGGAAGTGCTAGCCTTGCCTTCTCCTACCTCTAGACACAGCTCAAGGAGCACTTTGTATCACTAGTGCCTTAGTGATCATGCGGAGACCCCGCAGAGCAGGAGTAGGGGTATTATCTCCATGGAGAGCCCCCAACCTGGGTAAAGTTCGCCGGCATACGTGCCTACGCCTTATCCCGCTTCCAGGCACCGGTGACGTTCTACTCGCTCCCACCATGATAAGCCATCCTTTGGAATATGTCGCACCCAACCCCTGACATTTGGCGCCCACTATGGGGCGAGGTGCACCATCTTACGGAGATTTTCTCTGGATGGGAACCCTGTTCCTTCCCGGCGAGCAAAGCCAGCCGAGAACGCCTGATGGTGTCAGCCCCGACGCGCTGCACGGCGCGGAGATCGCCTGCGCAGCGAGCTGCCTCGCCGACCTCGTACGCGGGATCGACCTCTTCGATGAGCCAGCCTCCGACGCGGGCACTAGCTGCCCTGAGAGCCGCCTCGTCAGCCTCCTCGACCAGCTCCATGTCACCAGCGAGCCTGCTGTGGACCTGGAGTCTGTTGGCTCCACCGATCTGATGATCGTCAACTCTGACACGACGTCGTTCGATGCGTTCCCCATCAACGTGGTGGTCTACGACGAGCCGCGTCCTCGCAAGCACAGCGGAGGAAGCACTGTCACGGAGGTGCTCGTCATCAACAGCGGGGAGCACTCGGACGAGCACACTCGAGACCCTCTCGACGCGGCTCTGCGCGACCTAACAGCGCTCATCCCAGAGGGCATGCATGCTGAGGCGCTAGAGGCACGCCGCCTCCAACTTCTCGAGAGCGCCGGCCGCCTGGCCAGCATGTGCCGACTCTCGGACGCCTACCGGCGCGAGATGGATCGGGCCATAGGCGGCACGCCGGCTCCTAAGGGGCCTAGCCGCCTCGGCAAGGTTTGGCAGCATGGCGCGACCGTCGCTAGTATGTTCGGGGCAGAGCGCCCCGTCTATGCCACGCCTACAGAGAACATCCGGGCCGCCCAGGCGGTGATGGACGAGCTGGCAAGTATGATGGTGATGAGCACCGCCACATGACGGAGCGAGTCCAGCAGCTCCTAGACGCGGCCACCGCGCAACACGAGTCCGGCTGCCGCACTGAAGTTCCAGCCCGACGAAACAACGAGCCGCCCCCACGCCAAGATCATGGGACGACATCCCGGACACCGACTGGTGGCGCCCGCGGAGGAAAAGGCAATGAGCCGGCTACCAGCCGCAGTCGAACGCGCCTCTCCATCGAGCGAGACGAAGATGGCCGCCCACACGCGGTGGAGCAGCGAGGCGACCAGCCGCCTCCTCCGCCTCGCAGAGCGAGGCATCCCACTCTGCCTCCTGTCACGCACCCGACACTCAGCGACCACCTTGGCCGCCGAGAGGGAGTCGAAGAGAACGACGCCCGCCATCGGATCGATCGCCTCAACCGATCCCTAGATCTAGAAGAAGAAGACGCCCTGGGCCCGCCCTGTTTCGGCCCCCGAATCCGAGATGAGCCCTTCCCCAAAGGGTTCACTCTCCCGCAAGATACGCCCAAATACACCGGCTCCGTGAAGCCAGAGGACTGGCTGGTCGATTACTCCATGGCCATCAGCATAGTGAACGGCAACAAGCGCGTTGCCGTGAAGTACGTTCCGCTCATGCTCTAGGGCACTGCCCGGACGTGGCTCAACAGTCTGAAGCCCCACAGCATCAACAGCTGGGTGGATTTCACCGAGGCCTTCATCCGCAACTTCACCAGCACGTACAAGCGGCCTCCCAAGCCCCGGCAGCTCTCCTTGTGCATCCAAGGGCCCAGCGAATTGACTCGCGACTACCTCACGCGCTGGGCCGGGCTGCACAACTCCTGCGAGGGCATGCACGAGGTGCAGGCCATCGAGTACTTCACCGTCGGGTGCCGAGAAGGCACCCTCCTCAAGCACTGGCTTCTCTTCAATGAGCCTACAACTCTCGACGAACTGTTGATCATCGCTGACAAACACGCCACGGCCGACTCCTCCATCAAGGCGGAGATATTAGTCGTTGCATCCGGCAAGGTAGCGCCTCAGGCTCCTCGGACTCCGGCTGGCGAGACCAGTCGGAGACAGCCCCCAAGCAACAACAAGCGGAAGGCCACCCAGCCGGCCTCCAACAGCCGGCAGGTGGCGAGAGTCGAGGATCAGCAGCCGGAAGGGCAGCCAGCACCCAAGCGTCAGAAGGGTGGCAAGCCCAACTGGCTGCCCGCCTTCTCGTACAAGTAGACCCTTGATGCTCCCTGCAAGTTTTACAGTGGCGTGAAGCCGTGCAACCACACCACCCGGAAGTGCCACTGGCTCACCAGGATTGCTAAGGGAGATGGCCTCCTACCTCCTCCGCCTGCCGGCCCGCCGCCTCCTCCGCCCCAGCAGCCGACGGCCCGGCCAGTCGGCGCCATTCAAGATGAGTATCCTGCAGAGCACGGAGCCTATGTCGTGTTCACTAGTGTGGCCGACGATAGGCGCAGCAGACAGTAACAACAGCAAGAAGTGCACACAGTGGCCTCAAGCACCCCAGAGTTCATGCATTGGTCCGAGAAGCCCATTAGCTGGAGCAGGGCCGACCATATGGAAGTAATGCCTTCCCCAGGTTCCTACGCCTTATTCCTGGATGCCACCCTCGCAACAGAGAGGTGGGCTGCTCGTTTCTCCAGGGTCTTGGTAGATGGCGGCAGCAACATAAACATCATGCACTACAAGAAATATGTCAACTTATGACCTTCTGTCAGTGACCCTGGAAGAATTGGTCATAGATTTATGACCATTTGAGACCAATTGGTCAAAAGCTGTTCGAGGGGCTCCAAACCCTAAACCATTGCGACCATTTTGGTCAGAAAGGTCATAATTTCCTTACATGAAATGGTCATAAAGCTAACAGCGCTAGTCCGCTGCCTTATTTCTAGTTGTTAACGACCAATATAGATGGTCATAGCCTTGTAAATTGTGGTGGGTTGCTATGACTAGGCGCCACCTCATCAGTTTTGCCTATGTGTCATGTCCATGTGGCAGTTTTTGCCCTAGGTTGTGAAGCAACCTATATTTCTGTCATTCCCAAAATTCCCAAAAAAATCTCATAAATTCTTTGGGTCATATCTTCATCAAATATGTAAAAACCTTCCTTGCCTAGTTCAAAAATAATTCAAAAATATTCATTTTCCTATTCTGTTCAGAGTAACAGTTTGTGAAGGAAGTACCACTTTGGCATGTCCAAATAGTATCCATTTTCTACAGTGCTTTCCTATGCCCAAATAACCATCCTCCACCAAATGCCAGCTCAATCCATTCATTATTCTGAGCTGAGATTCAACATTCGTATTTATGTCCAGTGTGGTGGTTTGCAAAGCAAGTACCACCTAGGCTCCTCCTTTTGAGCTGAAAATTTGTGAAAACGGTCTTCTTAGTAACTAATCATCCTCAGCCAAAACTCACGCCCATTAGCCATGTACATTTCCCGTACCGCTAATCAAACACTTGGCTGCTAATTCATGTTTGAGCATCGATTGGTCTCCCCGTGAGAATCTTATGTTGTAATTTTCTTCCTAGCACCAACCTGGGGAGTGCCAAACCCACTAGACATGCCTAGGCCGCCCAGAACACAAGGCAACGCCACGGTCACGCGGTGACCACGCGGCGGGCTTGCGAGTTTACGCGCTCTAGAGTTGGGGCCCTCGGCCACCGCCCAAACCTCGATGTATCGCCACCAAACCATGTATTTATGATTAAATAGGTCCTTATGTAACTAGAAATGATTTTTTTGAAAAAATAAATAGCAAACTATGAGGCAGCTGCAGTTCCAATTTGACCCGCTTCCAACTGAATCGACAGAAATTTGTCTTTTTCACGAGAGGTGGATGAAAAAAATTTACACCAGACCATTTTTTCAATTGTGCATTAAATATGGCCTAGTATTTTATAAAAATGATTTGGTCCAATTTTGCAACAATTATTTGGTAGTTCCTTCACAAAAAAAACCTCCTTTCGGGCACTCGAAAAATGGAAAATGGTTTTTTCGTCCAACGAAAATGAAAACTTCCTTAGGCAACATTGTTTGCTATTCCAATATGCACCCTTGTGCACAATATGCGATCATTTGAACAAACTATGCCATGAATGTGGCCATAAGATTGATCATTTGGCTTGAAAGCCATGAATCTTCACACTTGATAGCTCATTTCTGAGAACACTTTTTTAAAATAATTACCGTATTACAAGTTTATTATTTTCCTGGAAACTTGGTCACATATAATGACACAATGCGAAGGTTTTCCAATTTTTTGAATTTTTTATGCCCGTTTCAAAATGCGGTCAAAACGGCGGGCTTGACTGTTCCTAGCTAGTGGTTGAATCTTGGAATTTTTTTGGTGTTTCTATGATTAAATAGGTACTTATGTACCTATAAATGATTTTTGGAAAAAATAAAGAGCAAACTATGAGGCAGCTATAGTTCAAATTTGACCCGTTTCCAACTAAATCGACGGCAATTTGTCTTTTTCATCAGAGGTAGATCAAAACTTTTTTCACCCAACCATTTTGTCAATTGTGCATTATATATGGCCTAGTATTTTATAAAATTGATTTGGTGCAATTTTGCAACAATTATTTGGTAGTTCCTTCACAAAAAACCTCGTTTTGGGCACTTGGAAAATGAAAAATGAATTTTCCGTGCAAAGAAAATGAAAAATTCCTTAGGCAACATTGTTTGGAATTCCAAGATGTACCCTTGTGCACAATATGAGATCATTTGAACAAACTATGCCATGAATGTGGCCATAAGATTGATCATTTGGCTTGGAAGCCATTGATCTCCACACGTGATAGCTTGTTTCTGAGAACACTTTTTAAAAATAATTGCTGTATTACAAGTTTGTTATTTTTCCTGGGAACTAGGCCACATATAATGACACAATGCAAAGGTTTCCTAATTTTTTGATTTTTTTTGAATTTTTTATGCCCGTTTCAAAATGCGGTCAAAACAGCGGGAATGACCGTTCCTAGCTAGTGGTTGAATCTTGGAATTTTTTTGGCGTTTCTCTGATTAAATAGGTAGTTATGTACCTAGAAATGATTTTTGGAAAAAATAAATAGCAAACTATGTGGCACCTACAGTTCAAATTTGACCCGCTTCCTACTGAATCGGCGGGAATTTGTCTTTTTCACCAGAGGTGGATCAAAACTTTTGACACCCAAACATTTTGTCAATTGTACATTAAATATGGCCTAGTATTTTAGAAAAATGATTTGGTCCAATTTTGCAACAATTATTTGGGAGGTCCTTCACAAAAAAACCTCCTTTTGGGCACTCGAAAAATGGAAAATGGTTTTTTCGTCCAAAGAAAATGAAAACTTCCTTAGGCAACATTGTTTGCCATTCCAATATGCACCCTTGTGCATAGTATGACATCATTGGAACAAACTATGCCATGAATGTGACCATAGCATTGATCATTTGGCTTGAAAGCCATGAATCTTCACGCACGATAGCTCATTTCTGACTTTTGGAAAAAATAAAGAGCAAATTACGAGGTAGTTACGGTTCAAATTTGACCCGTTTCCAACTGAATCTGCGGAAATTTGCCTTTTTCACGAGAGGTGGATCAAATTTTTTTACACCCAACCATTTGGTCAATTGTGCATTAAATATGTCCTAGTATTTTAGAAAATTGATTTGGTACAATTTTGCAACAAATATATGGTAGGTCCTTCACAAAAAAACTACGAGCAAACTATTATTTTTTGTTTAAATGGCTAAAAAATGCTAGAAATATCGGAAATGCATACAAGTTGGTTATCATCCAGAAAATGTTGTATAACTTGAGTGATATTTTTTAGTGGTGCCATTTTTGGAAAAAAATATTGGCAGTTGCTTGACAAATTCCCTCTATTTTTACCACTTAGAAACTATTTTAAATGATACATTTCTTGGACCAATCAGAAGGCAGAACCTCCCTTCCCACGGATCACCCCGCCTAAGCCGATCTGAGCCGTCCACACCATACAGATCCAACGTCTCCTAAACGCACGCTGGCCAACCAAACCCTAGCATCTTGCAGCACACTCCCCTCCCTCTCCCTCTCCCCGACCCATGCGGCGCCGCCTCCCTCTCCCCGACCCAGATCTCCCTCCCCGACCCAGACCTCCCTCTCCGCCGTCCCAACTCCTACCCCGCCGCCGGCCTCCCCCCAAGCGCCGCTGCTCTTGACCTGCAACGACCAACGACGACGCCCCCCCCCCATCGCTGCCCCCTCCTTCCCCATCCCGCCGCGGCGAGGAGATCCATTCTCGCCACCGCCATTGCCCCCGCCCCCTTCTCCCTGATTTAGACCACATCCTCCCACCATAGCTCGCCGCCGGGCCTCCTCCTCCCCTCCTCGCAGATCCAAAGCACAAATCCAAACAGCACACCATTCGCCCGTTGGCTTCCCCCTCCCTTCCCCTCACGCACGCGACCTCATCATCGTCATCGGCTCGGAGATCTCGCCTTCCCGCCGGTAGCAGCCATGGATGCCGTCGACTCCGTGGTGGACCCCCTCCGCGAGTTCGCCAAGGACAGCGTCCGCCTCGTCAAGCGCTGCCACAAGCCCGACCGCAAGGATAAGGACCAAAGACTCGCGCCTGCTCGTCCGGATCCGGTTCGTTTTCCTCTTTCACCAGATCTGACGCTGATTCGGCGCGCAGAGTTCACCAAGGTGGCGGCGCGGACAGCGATCGGGTTCGTCGTCATGGGGTTCGTCGGCTTCTTCGTCAAGCTCATCTTCATCCCCATCAACAACATCATCGTCAGCTCCGGCTAGGTGCGAATGCGTCTCCTCTGATCCCGTCTCCCTCTTGTTTGCACGGTTTAGTTAGACTTGGGTCCTATTGTCTCGCGCTGTGATCTGTTGGATCTGCGGTGTGCGTGCACAGTCCTGCGATCTGACCAATATTTAGTAAGCTAGATTTTAGTAGATCCTTTTTTCCTCCAAATAGACCTGCCAATTTCTACCTTGTTAGGAGAATTCGGATGAGTCAAGGGTAATCAGCTGTGGGGAACTGGGGTCATGCTTAAGTCATTGCCGCTAGTTGCCTCCGCAGGACGAATTGGGGGCATAGGTTGGTTCCTCACCACACAATTTGGGAAAAGAGGAGCTTTTGCAATGTTTCGCTGTTTCTGCACATACCACTAGTTCGCCCAAGTTGGTGTCGATTCAGTGCATCTAAATTGGCAACTACTGAGTAGACAGGTTACATACCAATGTTTGTCCATGGTTCGTGCTATGTGCCGATGTATTCTTCATTCTTTAATGCACCTGTGTTCACGCATGGCCAGCTTTATGTATTCACAATATAAAGTTGATCTATACACGCATGGCAAGCTTTTGTAAAATAAGAAAATAGGTAGGAGTCAAAATATTGTAGGACACGTGTTATGCAGTGTTGATCTATACTTTAATGCACCTGTGTTCACGCATGGCTAGCTTTATGTAGCAGTGTCGCGTGTGACCTCAAAAAAGGCTTTGAAAATCCTGATTGAAAATGAAGATGGTACTACTGATTCTCAGACCAGGAACATTGTGTTTCCTGAGCTCTTCCAATCCATTTCTTAGAATCCATGTCGGTGGTGTCTTCTACAATATGTGCATTATTCTATTTACCATGTTCGCTATGGCCGACCAGTCTGTTCTAGATGTTTCATGTGGTCGTCCGATATGTGTGGTGCCAACTGCCATTTCTTTGCTAGCTGATGTCAATAGTATTTTGGTTCATACAACTTAGTGCCTCATATATGAATGCTCTTTCTGGGGTTTTCAATTTCTCTTCCCCCTATCTTTTGCTGACTACACTGATTATATGCCTGTTCTACACCGATGCTCTTTTTTTTATGCTGGTCCTATGTCATGGGTGTCAATATCTACTACCTATTTACTGCTTGTTGTGCAAAATCTTTTGGTTACTGTAAATCATTCCCTGCTGTATAAAGTTTGGTTTTAGTCTGTTGCATTTTGTTGGTTCCTATCTTGTCAATGTATACAACAATATGCTTTCTTGGTGGCCATTTGTGCTTCACATTTTTTGGGTATGCTACTTCTCTAATGAGTGGGTGCGTCTCTTCTTTGTTTTATCATTCTATATTGTTTTCCTAACCTTTTTGGTATTCTGCTTTCTCCTTGCAGATGGCAAGCACCATTTTGTTGGTTCCTGTCTTGCCAATGTCTACAGCAATGTGTGCGTCCTCTATCTCATCTGTGGCATTACCGTAGGGCAACTCATAATGGGCCTATCAAGCATACTGACCCTGTGATGATAGATAAATAGGTTGATTTCAGTGCCATTCTGATAAATATATTTTTAGCCCTATGAATTGAAAAATGAGTGCTTCTTGGTTGTTTCTGTTGTTGGTCCAGAAGATTCTTGGTGCTTTTAGTGCAGTACTATACTATGCTCCTTGGCACTTCTTGCTGTGTTAACTAAATGGTTTAGTCCTGCGCTTCATAGAAGCAGTTTTAACTAAATGTAATGAACTAATTAAGTGCCTTCTTTTATTGTTGGCTAATCCTTTGGTTTTATCGTATGCTACATTCTACTCTCTCCGTTCGTAAATATAAGTCTTTCTAGACATTTCAAATGGGCTACAACATACGGATGTATATGATGATATGCTACCACTCTAATAAGTCCAGGCACTATAAACCCTATGAACTTAATAATGATACTCTGCATGCTATGAGTAAAGTGCTCTATTTTTGAATTTGTGTTATCTTTCTAAAGAACTTGTCCTTTTTTTGAATGTTCTGTTCATAATATATTGGCTCCAGTGTTTTGATTCTTCTCTTCCGATTCATGTAACAGGGCGACGGCCGAAGGCATGATGATAGTTCTATTGTTGTCCTAGTGTAGCGAAGGTAGCCTAGTCGACTATGGTCGCGTAGTTAGTCATGCATACAGTTTCATCTGACTGGAGCAAGAGCCCAGTTTGTGCTGATTGTCAATTCTCATTGTGATTGTCCCTATATCTGTGTGACTGATTGTATTTGTATCTGTGTTGTAACTGTGTCATGACAGAAGGAGCCCAGTATATTTGTATGACTGTGATTGATTCTCGCTGTTGTTATTTGAAATATTACTTGTGATTTCTGTCTGTTCTTATTTAAACATGGTTATTTATTTCTGTCAAATTGTCAAATTGTAATCTGAATAATATGATGCTACCAAAAGGGTCCCACTTTAATAGAACCTGACAACTGGGACCCATCTGACTAGTGGACCCTTCTTTTGGGAAAAAAGAAAAACTAAATTCGTTTAGACAAAAAGGCCACAACCCAACAATAAAAAGGCTGCAATATTGGGCTTGGCCCATGTACCCAACCAAAAATTGACAGACAAAAAAAAACACAAATAGGCTGAATTGTTGGGCTAGGCCCATGTAGAAAACCGAATTGGACCGGGCTGAATCTTGTGCCACATCAGCTTGCCACGCTGGATGCCTACGTGGCCTGGGGAGGTTGCTAGTGACAAAACGCCACAGTAGGAATATTTTGGTCGTAAACGTCTTTGACCATTCCAGAAGAAAGGTCGCTATAGTCAGTTTACGACGCCCAGCTTTTGACCTTCTATTTTTGGTCACAAAAAGGTCATAAATGGAAATTTGTGACCTTTCAGTGACCAATAGTGGTGGTTATAAGTTGACATATTTCTTGTAGTGATGTACCGTGACACAATGGAGAAGTTGGGAATCAGGCAGAGGCAGCTCCTCCCAAGTCGGACTGTATTCCATGGCATAGTCCCTGGCCTTTCCTGCTCACCAATCGGCAAGACCCAGATTGATGTCCTCTTTGGAGACAAGAATCATTACTGCCGAGAGCCAGTTTGGTTTGAGGTGGTGGACCTAGAGAGCCCTTACCATGCACTGCTTGGCCGACCTACCCTGGCCAAGTTCATGGCGGTCCTCCACTACACCTACCTCAAGATGAAGATGCCGAGTACCAAGGGAATCTTAACTGTAGTAGGAGATTACAAGAAGTCAGCAGCTTGCGCCGCAGACAATAGCCGGCTGGCCGAATCCCTTGTAATTGCAGCCGAGAAGCGGCTCCTAGACCGGGTGGTGGTGATGGCAGGCAAGAAGCCAGAAATGTCACCCATCCCCAAGGAGTCGGACGTAGAGGACTCGTTCAAGCCGTCAAAGGAAACCAAGAAGATACCCTTGGACCCAGAGCACCCGGAGAGGCACGCTCTCGTAGGTGCGAACCTAGACAGCAAATAGGAAAGCGAGCTCGTCGATTTCCTCCATGAGAATCGAGACATCTTTGCATGGTCTCCCAAAGACATGTCGGGTGTTCCGACGGATTTCGCCGAGCACAAACTACATGTCCGACCTGACGTCAAGCCGGTCAGGCAGCCCTTGTGCCGCCTGTCGGAAGAGAAGAGAAGAGTTGTTGGAGAAGAGATAGCCCGGCTTCTGGCAGCCGGATTCATCATGGAAGTATTCTTTCCAGAATGGCTTGCCAACTCAGTCCTAGTGTTGAAGAAGAACAAGCAGTGGCGCATGTGTATTGACTATACCAGCCTTAACAAGGCCTGCCCCAAAGATCTGTTTGCCCTACCAAGGATTGATCAAGTGATAGACTCCACAGCCAGATGCGAGTTGTTGAGTTTCTTGGATGCATATTCAGGCTACCATCAGATAAAGCTAAACCCGGCCGACAGGCTGAAGACTGCCTTCATCACGCCATTTGGAGCCTTCTGCTACCTAACCATGACGTTCGGCTTGTGAAATGTCGGCGCCACATTTCAGCATTGCATGCAGAAGTGCCTCCTCAAGGAGCTCGGCAGAAATGCCCATGTCTATGTGGATGATGTGGTGGTGAAGACGGAGAAGCGTGGCATGCTGCTAGAAGATCTCAAGGAAACCTTTGAGAACTTACGCTGATTCCAGATCAAGCTCAACCCGGAGAAATGCATCTTTGGAGTACCAGCCGGCCAGCTTCTCGGCTTCCTGGTCTCAGAGCGCGTCATAGAGTGCAAACATGTGAAGATCAAGGCAATTAAGAGGATGGAAGTGCCCACTCGACTGCTGGATGTGCAGAAATTCACCGGCTGCCTGGCATTAGTTAGCCATTTCATCAGCCGACTGGGCGAGAAAGCTCTTCCCCTGTACCAACTCATGAAGAAGACTACTTTTTTCGAGTGGAATGACAAGGCGGACGAAGCATTTCTCCAACTCAAGAAGATGTTGGCAACCCCACCTATCCTGGCGGCTCCGACTGAGAAGGAGCCCATGCTCCTCTACATCGCAGCCACCAGTCGGTTTGTCAGCATAGTCATGGTGGTAGAGCGCAAGGAGGAGGACAGAGCATTGTCGGTCCAGAGACCGGTGTATTACTTGAACGAAGTACTGTCCGCCTCCAAGCAGAACTACCCACACTACCAGAAGATGTGCTACGGCGTGCATTTTGCTGCCAAGAAGTTGAAGCCTTACTTTCAAGAGCACCCAATAACCGTCATCTGCACGGCTCCGCTTGCTGAGATCATCGGGAGCCGAGACGCCTCTGGCCGAGTGGCCAAGTGGGCTATTGATCTGGCCCCTTACACCATCTACTACCAGCCTCGCACCACCATCAAGTCACAAGTGTTGGCTAACTTCCTCGTCGACTGGGCCGAGACCCAGTATTTGACTCCTGCACCAGATTCCACCCATTGGCGGATGCATTTTGATGGTTCAAAAATGCGCACCGGTTTGGGAGCTGGCATTGTCCTCACGTTTCCCAAGGGAGACAAGCTCAAATATGTGCTTCAAGTCCACTTCACTGCCTCCAACAACGTAGCAGAATATGAGGCACTCATACACGGGCTCCGGCTTGCCAAGGAACTCGGCATCTGCCGGATCATGTGCTATGGTGACTCCGACTTGGTGGTCGAGCAGTCGTCAGGCGTGGGACGCCAAGGATGCAAACATGGAAAGCTACCGCTTCCTCGTGCAGCAACTCAGTGGATACTTTGACGGGTGCGAGTTCCTTCACGTGCCAAGAAACGACAACGAGCAAGCAGATGCCTTGGCACGGATTGGCTCCACCCGACAGGCAATACCAGCCGGTGTCGCCCTACGCCAACTTCTCAAGCTGTTTGTCAAGCCGTCTCCTGATTCATATTCCATCTTTGTGCCGGCCCCTCCTGAAGCAGTCGGATCCGACTTGACGGTCCCAGAGGCCGGCACGGGGATTTCGACAGGCGGCCCGGGGACTGCTGCAGCCGCACCCGGCTCGGGGACTCCAGAGCCTGGCCCGGGGACTTCAGCAGTCGGCCCGGGGACTTATCGGCAAAGCAGGCGGAAGCAGCTACCAACCCACCGCCTCCCGGCCCAACCGCCCTCATACAAGTTGCAGTGGTGGCAGTCGAAGAAATTGCAGCACCATCCTGGGCTCAGCCAATCCTCAAGTTCTTGGTGACTAAAGAGCTGCCGACTGATGAGATCTCGGCCCGACAAGTGCAAAGGTGAGCAGCAGCCTACACCATAGTCAACAGAGAGCTAGTGCGATGAAGCGTCACCGGAGTTTATCAGCGCTGCGTGGAGCCGGACCAAGGCCAAGCAATACTCAGGGATATCCACCAAGGCGAGTGCGGCCACCATGCGGCTTCAAGATCACTTGTGGCCAAGGCTTTTCGCCATGGGTTCTTCTGGCCGACTGCTCTAGAAGAAGCCAAAGAACTAGTTCAGAAGTGTCAAGGCTGCCATAGGTTCCGCTCCAAGCCATATCTGTCGGCTTCTGCACTCAAGACCATTCCCATAGCATGGCCTTTGTTGTCTGGGGGCTGGACATGGTAGGACCATTCAATACGTCCCGTGGTGGCATGACTCATTTGCTTGTCGCTGTGGACAAGTTCACCAAGTGGATAGAGGCAAAACCAATCAAGAAACTAAATGGGCCGACTGCCGTGACCTTCATCACCGACATCACCACGCAATACGGCATACCACAGAGCATCATCACCGACAACGGCACCAACTTCGCCAAGGGAGCCTTGGCTCGTTTCTGCGCAACACAGGGCATCCGCCTGGACTTAGCGTACATTGCCCACCCACAGTCAAATGGCCAAGTCGAGCATGCAAACGGTCTCATTCTGTCCGGCCTCAACCCCGACTGGTCGAGCCTCTAGAGCGTTCGGCCGGCTGCTGGCTCGACGAGCTGCTGGCCGTCCTCTGGAGCTTGCGCACAACTCCGAACAAGTCAACCAGCTTCACGCCCTTCTTCCTCGTTTACAGTGTCGAAGCCGTCATCCCGATGGACATCGAGTTCGACTCCCCAAGAGTCACCATGTACACCAAGGCGGATGCCAAGGAGGCGAGAGAAGATGGCGTCGACTTGATGGAGGAAGGCTGGCTGTTGGCACTCAGCCAGTCGGCCATCTACCAGCAGAGTCTGCGCCGATACTACAACCGCAAGGTGAAGCCAAGAGCCTTCCTAGAGGGAGACCTTGTGCTTCGGCTGATCCAGCGAACAGCCGGACAACACAAGCTCTCGGCACCTTGGGAGGGCCCTTTCATCATTAGCAAGGTGATGGGCAACGATTCCTACTATCTGATCGATGCCCAGAAGCCCAGAGCGTGCAAGAGAGATGATTCAGGCAAAGAGACGAAAAGGCCATGAAACGCAAACCTCCTCCGAAGGTTTTACAGTTGAAAGCAGTATGCATCACGCTACCTTTTATACTATGTATAAAGACTCCGGGTCCCCCGAGAAGAGCTCGGGGACTACCCTCTTTTATCTATATGATAAGTATTGTGCCTATAAGCATGTGTAGTTTTATTTCTTCCGCCTGGCACCGGGTTCGACCAGTCGGCCCGGAGCCTCGCCGCCTTCTGCTATATGCCACCTCCTGCAGCCGGACAAGTAGTGTGTCGGCACTGAAAACTTCCTTTGTCAGAAGCCATAGCTCGCAGAGCGACTGGATGGCGGGCAAAGGTTGCCAAACAGTGCCCCACACGAAAAAACGACTAAGGAAAGAACGCATATAGTAGAGGCCGGTATCGCACCTAGTCGTCCGGCTGCCGAGCAGCCGGCCGGCCGGCCTCTGCTTTTATTACCGAACGCTCCTAATGGCTAAGTACTAGCCCTCCCACAAACAACTAAGTACTCAACCCAGCCACAGTCCGCAGAGCGGCTGCTTGGCCGGCAAGAGGATAGCCAAGGGAGGGCGGCAAAGGAAAAAACCAAGGAGCAAAAGGGAAGAAAAAGCTAGAGGTCGGCACAGAGCAATGATAGAATATTTACAAGGATAAAGGCCTACTGGCCGGCATTCAAACAAAGTTCGACATACACCCCGCGGGTGGAACTGAAATTTAACCAAGTTGTCGAAGACTATAGTGAAACAGGGAAAGAGAGAAAATCCTATGGAGCAGCGGAAGGTTCCGGCTGGGCAGTGCCGGTTGGCGCAGCAGAAGGCTCCGGCTGAACGCTGGAGTCGGCTGTGCCGCCAGACGCGGCAGGCGGCTCCATTTGGGCAGAAGAATCGGCGGCGGCAGTCGGGTTGGCGGAGGGCTGGAGGACGGAGTCAGTGGCATCCGTCGGAGGAACGGGTGGCTGGTCGATTCCTGCCTGGCCGTCTCCAGTAGCAGTCGACGCCCCAGTGCGTGGCTCATTGCTTGAGGCCCGGTCAGGCTGGGGCTGACCGTCCACCCCGACCTCCGGCAGGTCGACATCGCTCCCTTCCTCCTCCTCCTCCTCCTCCTCCTCCTCCTCCTCCTCCTCCTCCTCCTCCTCCTTCCCTTCTTCTCCTTCATCGCTAGAGTCGATGACTTCAGCCGAATCTTCGCTATCCTCCGGGTACAGCCCAAGCCACTCCTGCGGCGCTTCGCCGCTTTCCTCGACCACCTCCGGGACAAAGACGCTGGTATCGGTGAAGTCGGCGATCGCCGCCGCCCTGTTGATGAGTTCAATTTCCACCACCGCCAGCTCCTCCTACGCCTCCAGCCGGAACATGGTCAACTGGGCTAGGTCTAGCCCAGGGTACCACACCTTGACGAATTCCAAGGCCCGGCGCGCTCCTGCCGGGGCTGCTGAGCCTTTCCAGGCTTCCAGGCGGCCGGCCGCCACCTCCAGCCAGTCGGCAGTCTGACTTGGAGTGCATGGGGCCGGCAAGCCTGGCCAGACAGTGGAAACCTCCTAGGCGCCAACGCGCTAAAGGTGGCGCAGCATTTGATGGGTAGGCCGAAGGCGGGCCTGGATGCTAAGGACCTGCTCACCAAGAGTCCCGGGGGCGTCAGCAGGAATTTGCACGCCCTCCGCCCTCCACTCCTCGCGCTGGGCCTCGATCATCTGGATCGCGGCGACAGAATGGCCCGGGAAGAAGTCTGCTTGGGCAGAAGAAAGAAAAAACCAAAGTTATAAGCAAGGGATCGGCCTAGATGTGGGTCGACAGTTCAAAATAAGAAACCAAGAGAATGAAGCTTACCGTCGACCAAGTCTTCAATGCTGCTGAAGCAGGCCGTCATCTGGGCCTCCTTGTCGGCCCAGGCAGAATGCTCGTCTTCAAACTCGGCGAGAAGGTCGGCCTCCTTCGTCTTCACCTCCAACTGGGCCGCCTTGAGGGCCTCCGCCTATTCGGCAAGCTAAGCGACCAGGCGGTCCTGCTCTTTGGCCAGCTTGCCGCACTCCACCTCCTTGCCCTGCAAGGCGGTGTTGGCTTCGCCCAGCTGCTGCTGCAAGGCGGCGTTGGCCTCTGAAGAAAGAAAGAGAAGGAAGAACTTCAGTCAAATAACAAAGCGGGATGCAGATAACCGAGGAGATTCTGCCCGACTGCTCAGCAGTCGGCCCGAACCTCGGGGACTACACCCTGCGGGTGCGCTGGCGCACCCCCACAGAAGAAAGGAACAGAAACTTACTCCGGCTCTCGGACAGATGGCCGGTTTGCGTCTCCAGCTCCTGGACCCTGGAGTTGTAGGCGACCGCGCGGAGGTTGTGGTAGTCCTGCGGAAGGGGGATGCCAGACCAGATCAACACTTTAAACTCCGACAAGATGAAGTTCCGGACCGCCTGCTCAGCAGCCGGCACAAAACTTGGGGACTACACCCAGTGAGTGCGCTGGCGCGCCCCCACGAAAGTTGAAAGAAAATCAAAGAAATGAAGAAGCAGGAATCTTACGTGGATAGCAGCTCGCCATTCCAGGAACGTCTCATTGCAGCGCCTGAGGGCTTCGATTTTGGCCCGGAGCTTGGCCTGGACGTCGAGGGACGCCCGGTTCAGGGCGCCCGTCCCGCCTCCACGCACCCAGCCGGTCGGCGCGGCGCTGGACGCCTCGGTGTCGGGGACCGACGAGCTCGCGGCTCCGGTCTCCAGCGGTCGCGGCACCGATGTCGCCTTCTCAAGACGACGGCGCGCGGGTGTGCGGTCCTGAGGAGTTAGGTCCGTCACCACCACGTTCTCAGCCGGTGGCACTGGCGGCTCGGCCGATTGCTTGACCCGCGCTTCGCTAGTCGGTGGCGGCGGCACAAAGACGTCTGGCATGGCCACGCCACCGCCCTCCCTCTCCATGACCGGGTGATCATCACCGGTCCCCCCGGTCATCGCTTCAAACTCCGGCCGAGGGGGCGCGGTGTTCAATGGCGTCACGAGCAGCGGCTCCTGGTAACGCGCGGCCTCCGCGAGCCGCTCCATCTTCGTGGCTTCGGCCTCCGCCTGCGCCAGCCTCCTTGTTGCGGAGGCCGCGGCCTTGTCCGCCTCCGCCTTCGCCAGGCGGTCGGCCTCTTCGCCGCGCGCCTCCCGCGCGTTCTGCTCTGTCGCCTCCCGGAGGTCGGCAGTCGGATCGATCCGCCGGCTGGTGGAGGAGGTCATCGCCGACCTCATGACCGACGCGGCGCCCGACTTCTCGAGGGTGAGAGGGGCCCTGAAGATATGAAGACACGACAAGGATTTTACTATTGGGCTGGATTGACAGAAGGAGTGAAGCCTAGAGAAAGGCACTTACACCGACACCATGACGGGCACCTTCGGCTGCCTCTGATACTTGGCCGCCTTGGCTGCGGCCTCTTGCCGCCTGGTCGCTGCGGCCAGGTTCTTGGGTTTCTTCGGCGCGCTGCCGAATAGGGCAGCGCCTTGCTTCCGTTTCCGCTTGCTGTCGCAGGCGGGCGGCCCGGTAGAGGGACCAACGTCGGTGTTGGCCGTGCTCCGAGTGGGGCGCGACTCGTCCTCGTCATCGTTGTCGTCGGGCCAAGTCTCCACGCCGCCGCCTTCCTCGGTGTCGCCTGCTCCGCCGCCACCGCCGTCTGTTGCGTCGTCCGCCAGGGCGGCCGCCCTCAAGTCGGGGTCATCCTCGTCGCTCACCGCTCTGTCCGGGTGGTAGTCACCACCCGGCCCCACAATGGCGGCTGCCGCCTCGGACATGTAAATTTGTGCTCAAGAGAGGAGTCGAATCATAAGAAGAGCAAGACCAAAAGACAAATCTAAAGGAAGAAATCAAGGAACTTACGGCAGGCGGCGAATTATGGCGGGAGTACGGCCGCTTCCCGTACCGCCAGTTTTCCTCCAACATCTTGCGGTCGGAGATCTCGTTTCATCTGCGCTACCTCGGCAGGCGACATCCCCTTCGTGCACAGTCGGCACGGGTCGCGATGCCCGCCCATCCGAAAGATCGAATGAGGGCGGCTCTGGAGCGGGAGGATCCGGCGCTCGACAAAGGCGACGAGGAGGTCGGAGGCCACGAGGCCCTCCGACTCTTGGAGCACCCGGAGTCGGCCGATGGCGGCCACCGCATCCGCCGACACCGGCTTCGGCTTATACCCCCAGTTGGGCCGAAGCTCGGTGGGGGGGCCGGCCTCGTAAAGCCGCAGGTTGAGGAAGTCGGCAGCCGGATCTACGTTCTCGACGTAGAAGTAGGATTGCTGCCACATCTTCACCGACTGGGCCAGCTTGATGGTGGGGAAGGCGTTTCGCTTCGCCGGCCGGCGCACCGCGACGTAGCCCCCGCACTCGGCCGGCGTGTCCTTGGCGGAGGTACCCAGCTTCCCGTAGAAGAACGCTCCCCACAGCTCGATCGTGGGGAATATGCTGATGCAGCCATCGCACGCCGTGACCAAGGCGGAGAGCAAGGTCACGGAGTTGGGCGTAAGATGATGAGGTTGGAGGTGGTTGAAGTCGAGGAACGAGCGAAAGAAGCCGCTCGCCGGGAGGACGAAGCCGCGGAGGAAGTGCGAGCGGAAGACGACCCGCTCATCCCCCTGCGGTGCCGGCGAGATCTCGGTCTTCGGCGGCACCCGCGCCTTGACGAATGCCGCGCTGGGCATCCGGTGCGTGTCGCGGAGGAAGGTGATATGGTCCTCGATGACCGTCGAGCCGTCCCAGTCGCCGCCCTTCTCATGCACCATGGCTACGGGCGGAGCTGCGGGAGGGGCGAGAGCGCAACAGCGGCGGCGGCTGCACCACGGCCGGCATGGAGCGGCGACAGTAGCTATGATGGAAAGTACAAGAGGAGGAAGAAGAAGTGGGAGGGGGCGCGCGTGCTTCGTCGCACCCTTCCCTCCCCCTACTTATAGCCCCTGGGCTATGAAGCCGAGGGGACGGGACGTGGGACGTGGGATTAACTGCACCCATGCCCCCGCGTCCCCACGATCTCCACGCAGATTTACTGCGCAGTGAATGACCGCGGGAACCACAACCGCCCGCCTCGGCGTAGTGGATCCGCCCGCGCGCCGAGGCCTGGTAGTGGCGGGCCCGGCCCACTGTCACGTCCCATCGGGAGCGTGGGGTGCCAGGCTGGCCGGGCTGGCGGCCGCCGCGTGGCGTTCCCACGGCGGGCGGCAGCCTGGGAAGCTTAGCAGGCACGCCACCTATTCTCCCGCCGTGAAGTTCGAAATTATCTGACGACCCCGCCTTGTCGAAGCCGGCCTTAGAGGCCGGCGCGTCGCAAGTCGGACCAAGATGCTTTGCGCCGCAAGGCGGATCACAGCGCTCTCCGGAGCTCAGTAAGGGGGGAGGCCGCTGAGTCTTCACGGCCCCTCGACCGCGACGCCTCGCCAGCTTCGGGGACAATTGTCGGAGTAATGGGCCATGGTTAGCCTTACCCAGGTCCCAAGACTTATCAAGACTTTGGGCCAGCTCCGCCTGGCTAGGCCCCAAGCTGAAGCTCCTCCCTCTAAGGGCTAGTTGGCTGTACGGCCGGCTACCAGAGGGCGGCCAACCCCAACCTACAGCGCTGCGTGTGGCCCGCTCTAGCCCGCCGGCCTCTAGGGAGGGCGGCATCGGGCAGGCGGCCACCTCGCGGCCTCGGAGCAACTGAGCCCCCATCGAGAGTACAAGTTAGAGCATGGCTACAGTGAAGCACGTCGCCCCCGACGCCTGGGGCAGGTGTGGCTACAGCGCTCCGTACAGACGGAGATCTCCGCACGACGGGGCACTGTGCCATGTCTCCCCTGACGTCGCTCCGAGCAGGCGGAGTCCTGTTCCCCACGATGGCCTGTCGGTATGACCTGACGACAGCGGGCCCTATAAGGTAGAGACTCCGTAGAAGACGGCGGAAGCTCAGTCAGTCAGACGCGAAAAGGGTCAGCCTCCAGCAGGCGGCCATCCCTTGCCCCGAGGCAAGCATGCCATTAAGCTGATGTGACCAGGTGTGGCTACAGTGATCTCCCACCAGGCGGCGGGACTGTAGACACGCTGAAGATGACCAAGCCCCCGTCACCAACGGCATGGCTACAGTAAGCGGCCACCAACCAGTCGGCAGGGCCCGCTAGGCGGTGGGCCCCAACGGCCGGCGAAGAAGCTGGAGGCTGGAGACACTGACAGCCGGGCCCAGCACCCGGACGGATTACCATTGTACCCCTAGGGGGTAGGCCTATATAAACCCCCCAGGGAACCCATGCAAGGGGTTCCAACTCTGATAGAACTAGCCAGTCACCTAGGGCAGGGAAGTGCTAGCCTTTCCTTCTCCTACCTCTAGACACAGCTCAAGAAGCACTTTGTATCACTAGTGCCTTAGTGATCATGCGGAGACCCCGCAGAGCAGGAGTAGGGGTATTATCTCCACAGAGAGCCCCCAACCCGGGTAAAGTTCGCCGGCATACGTGCCTACGCCTTATCCCGCTTTCAGGCGTCGGTGACGTTCTACTCGCTCCCACCATGATAAGCCATCCTTTGGCATATGTCGCACCCAACCCCAAACACCACCCTCGGGGCTGAGGGTTTATACTAGTAGCTATGTGTTTAATCTCTCTCTCTCTCTCTCTCTCTCTCGTGTTCTTAAGATGTCACGATCTTGATGTATCGCGAGCTTTGTTAATATAGTTGGATCGTATGGTGTTTCTCCCTCTCTATCTTATTGTGATGAATTGAGTTTTCCCTTTGAGATTTCGTTCTTATTGGATTGAATACTTTTATAGATTTGAGAGCACTTTGATATATGTCTTGCATATGAATACCCGTGGTGACAATGGGGTATTATATTGATTCACTTGAGATATGTTTTGGTACTCAACTCGCGGATTCCCGAGGTGACATTGGGGTAATCTATGCATATAGGTTGATGCACGTTCTTGTCTTTTGTTTCTCTTGTAGAAATCTTGGGGCACTCTTTGAGGTTCTTTGTGTTGGATTGAGTATTATGAATCTGAATTTGCTTTGGTGTTATTTTAGTATGAACTCTTGATAGATCGATCAGAAAGAATAATTTGATGTTATTTTAGTATGAACTCTTGATAGATCGATTGAAAAGAATAACTTGGTGTTATTTTAGTACAAGCTCTTGGATAGATCGATCGGAAAGAATAGGTACAAACAATTTCTTCTTATGTTCTCCACTAGATAGGAATTTTAGAGTGATTTTTCATCGCATGTTGAGGGATGGTTATATGATCCAATTATATTAGCATTGTTGAGAGATTGCACTAGCGAAAGTACGGACCCTAGGCCTCATTTTCAAGCATTGCAAGACCGTTTGTGCTCCGCTTTATCAATTGCTACCTTGCTGTTTTTTATTATCCGTATTACAAAAATCAATGTCTTCTATCATTTCTACACTTGTATCACCATCTCCTCGCCACCTATACAAATTACCATTGAATTTGGTGTGTTGGGGACACAAGAGACTTTTTATTATTTGGTTGCAGGGTTATTTGAGAGAGACCATCTTCATCCTACGCCTTCCACTGATTGATTAACCTTAGGTCATCCACTTGAGAGAAATTTGCTATTGTCCTACAAAACATTGCGCTTGGAGGCCCAACATGAGTCTACAAGAACAAGTTGTGTAGTAGACATCAGGGACACCTTCTAAAAAAAGATACTCCCTCCGTTCCTTGATATAAGGTGCATAGATTTTTGAGAAAAAATCCGAAATATAAGGTGCATTGCGTTGCACCTCTCGTTTGGATAATTTATTTTTGGAATTTTATTACATTTCCTTATATCAGGCAAGATCCTCTATTTACTCATGTCAATTAGTCAGGTGTAATCTCGGCCAAAACTTGTGAATTTTTTCCTCCATGTGCGTTCTTTAATTTCCGTGCCAAAAACTATACACTCTATACTTAGGAATGGAGGGAGTATGTAGCTTCTCACTCACAGAATCGAGACCAAATATGTGGACTCTTTCAAGGATTGGATCTCAACACATCTCAGTTAATTCGACATATTAGACATGAATTTCCCCAAAACTGGTGTTGGATAGGCTTGTAGCCTTGTACTTTGTAGTTTCTTTTAGCTTTTTTTTGGGTTTATTTTGTACTTTGGTTTATTTTAATGCAAAATACCGTAGAATGATTGTTCTATGGTAAGTGCTTAAAAAAAGCTTGGAGAGCAGGCCTTGATTTGAAGGTATGAGTTTATTTTCTTACATAGATTTTTTCTAACTCTTTTTATTCTGAGCAATCGACAAGAGCTCTATTATGTTTACACAGGAAGAAACGACAATTCTACCATCCATGACACCCGAGTCGACACTCTACAACACGACCTGGAGTCGTCGCTCCAACCAACAAACCTTGGTAACTCACGCTCACCTATCACAATATAGGAGGCCATCGAAGAGTTTGGTTTGACATATGCATATTAGCCCAAAATAAAGATCCAACACATGAAGTTTGTCTCATCACTCATGCGCTTTACCTTTCAATTACAAAAGAGTATTTGACATGAAAAACGTCTTGATATATTTCAAAAGCTACTCCACTAAATTATGTTTTTGGTTTCAGGTTTATCATTTCCACAGTTCATTATATTTTGAAATGGAGGTAGTATTATTTATATTGTAAACCATAATGGATTGTCCCATCAATATTTTTAGAAAACATGGCGGTGTGTACTCTTCCACGACCCTGCCCTCTTACCCCTATGGCTCAGGTAGAAATGAGATAATATATGCTGGACCCGGTTCTCATGTTTCTTTTGCCAGGAATCATATGCTCTTCCTTTCCTCGGCATGATTTTGTTTTTTATATCGTTTTGCAGTTTCTATGTGAAGTGTGAACTCCTTTTCTTATTTATTTTTTCTATTTTTCTGTCAAGCGTGAACTTTGATCCCCTTTTCATTTCTTATTTTTCTTTGATAGAAAAGTTGAGCTCTCTCAGCCACTGATCTTTTATATCTTTGTTGGATTTCATATGTACGATCCTGTTGCGGTCTGTCATTATTTTATTCTAAATATTGATTGCTCAATACGGTCTAGGTAGTGTATACTGTAACATCTGTGGTGATGGATAACACGGCAAGGACAAGAAAGATGCAAAACCCTGTCATTGTCTAATTGACACGAAATGTTAGTACTGTTGTTCTACAAGATTTTCTACACTTCTGCATGTACACATCTCTTTTCCTAATTAATATATCTTATTTATTGCCGTAGGTTGCCGTGGATTACGAGATAACTCCATCTCACCAAGGAAAAGGACAATCAAACCAACTCATCATTCTAAGACAATTTATATTTTGTCTTTCGCATCTTGCAAGCTTACTTTTGATTTGTAACATTAATGAGGTCATGTAGGTTACATATGTACAGAGAACCGTTTGACTATATATAAAGATCAAGTGAACTAATATTTCCTACTGTATGTTCATTTTGGCCATATATATCGTCTCACTTTCAGTTGTTACTTCTACATGTCCAATGACATTGTTGTATTACTCATGCAATGTCCACTTGTGCACATCATAAAATCTCGACAGAAGCAACAAACTTTTGCCTAAATAAAACATGTTCATTTTGGCATTGATAGTGTTTTCTTTTGGTTTCCATTTCCCTTCCTTTTCAAGAATTTGCAGGAATAAAATGGTCATTTTATTCTTTGGTGTCATAGTTAGTAAAATATGTGAGGTTGGCATGTTTACCACTGATAATTGAAGTGTGTATTAGGTTTTTTAGTTTTCTTATGTAGGTTTCCTTTTTTACTATAAAGCAAATACTAACTCTTACTATGTGCCATAGTCGAAAGTTTTTCCACTTGTGTGATAGGTTTTGTAACAGACCAGGTATAATGTGTTTTAAGTTGTACATTATTATTTCCTTCTTCATATTTTAGAGCGTCATTTGTATAAACAAGATTTTCCAACATTAGCATATAAAATATAAAAAGTCATGGATATGAAAGGAAGGCATTGCTAAGCGATTAAATAAAATCTCCACCAGGATCGACTCACCTCCAGACATTTCCCACGCACAGATTGGCTTGTGGTATCTCAAAAAGTGTGAGCATACAAAAACCGCACTCAACTTGGTTTTTAGTGTCCAATAAGTCAATATTCCTCTCTCTCTCTCTCTCTCTCTCTCTCTCTCTCTCTCTCTCTCTCTCTCTCTCTCTCTCTCTCTCTCTCTCTCTCTCTCTCTCTCTCTCTCTCTCTCTCTCTCTCTCTCTCTCTCTCTCTCTCTCTCTCTCTCTCTCTCTCTCTCTCTCTCTCTCTCTCTCTCTCTCTCTCTCTCTCACTCACTCACTCAGCCTGTTCATCCCTCCTGTGACTTTACAAGCAGCCACTGATGGTCGTCCCTCCTAGCGGCCCTATGGCACAACTCCTCCAGGAGAAACGGTGAGTTCCCCTAATTTTCCCTTTCTTCTCCCTAATATCCTACCCCACCCACCCCCCCAAAATTTCAAATTGGTTTATTGAGAATTCACTTCCGCTCTTTGATTTTAGGAATCCTAGATCTAGATCGGTTGAGGGGATTTATGAATCAATTATGAGCCGTCTCCATTCCTTGCCGGTGATACCACTTGATGACGAGGACCTCCTTTGCCCCCTCCGCAACCATCCTCCCTCCCGCACACCTTCCTTGTATGCCCACGCTAACGCAACATCCTCTTCGACTCCAAGTTCATATGCCGCTTCCACAAGCACCACTAGAAACCACCTATGCTTGGCTTCTTTGCAAGGTGTTTACTCATCGATGTGACCATCTTCACTCCACCCTTGACTCGCTTGACGGAATCCCTGGTACCCGCTTCCTTGTGCCGCACAGCCACAACAGGTACAAGCAGTTGCGCTTCCAAGGTTGTTGCCATGGTCTCGCCGTCCTAGTCAAAATATCACCACATGCCCCCACGCCAGCGGGTTTGGTTGTGTGGGATCCCCTCACTGGCAAACAACACAATCATGTGGCTATTCCATCGGTGCTCAATGATGACAAATGGAAATGTTGGAATGTTGTGGTGTTGTGCACCAACACCGAAGATGGACATGTGCACGGTGATTGCTTCTCGAGCCCCATTCAAATTGGTCTTGGTCTTCAATAGAGACTCAAACGCTTCCGCTGGCGTCTACGAATCAACATCTGGTTTATGGGGAGGTATTGTCGCAGTGGTTACTATGGGAATAATTTCTTCCATAAGAGCTAACATCCTGATTGGAAATGCACTTTACTGGTTGTTTTGTGGAGGTGACGTCCTTGTGCATGATTTTGAAAGGCAGAGTCTTGGTGTGATTGAGAAGTTAATAGACACACAAAATGTACATATTGAGTATTCTTATAAGCTCTTAATCATAGAAGATAATGGACTTGGTCTCACCATTTTGTCAAAACATACAATCCAATTATGGGAGAGAAAGTCCAATTGTGATGGTTTTGTTCGATGGATGATGTTGAAGAAAATTGCTCCACTAAAGGGGATGTTTCGGCAGATAGTGCCTCATGATGCTATGGGGTTATCTTTGTTGGGGTATGATGAGGACACAAATGTGATTGTTCTGTCTACATCGATTGGCAGATTCATGCTCCAACTTGATTCTATGCAAATAAGAGATATTTCTATAAGAGCTAAGATATGTTACCCATTTATTTGTCCCTACACGAATTTGTATGTCGCAGGTAATACCTCACTATCTACATTGCACAAACTACAATAATCCATTTAGTTTTCATTTGTTAACATTCATTCCAATTACTCCTAGTACGTGTTCCTTGTTTAAGGATGGACTAGATATATAATAATCAATTATTGTTTCCTTGATTAAGAATTAACTAGATATATAAGAAGCAATATCTTGTTTGTTTCTTAGTCCTTGTGGTGATCTTACGGTGATGTAATTTCTTATAGTATTATTAAGCTACAATTGAACTAGGACAAGAGAACAACCATAACTATGCATGTTTGTCAAATGATCTTCCTCATGAGTTTTCTAGCATTTGGAAACTAGAAATGATTGCACTAAAAGAATATAGTGAAACCGTCTAATATTTGTAGTATTATGATTGGTACATTTGGAAGATTAAAGCTTCTTACCTTTTTTTCATTCAATATTTTTCTTCTTGGATATTGATAACACACAAGCATAGCGGGTTTTCGAGGGTAGAGTATTCAACCCAAATTTATTGATTCGACACAAGGGGCGCCAAAGAATATTCTCAAGTATTAGCAGCTGGGTTGTCAATTTAACCACACTTGAAAGACTTAATATCTGCAACAAAGTATTTAGTGGCAAAGTAGTATGGAAGTAACGATAACGGTGGCAAAAGTAACAGTAACAGTTTTGTTGCAATCGTAACAGTGGCAACGGAAAAGTAACTTAGCAAAGATCAGTATGAAATGAACTTATAGGCAATGGATCAATGATAGATAATTATGTCGGATGTCATTCATCATGCAACAGTTATAACCTAGGGTGACAAAAAACTAGCTCCAATTCATCAATATAATATAGGCATGTATTCCGAATATAGTCATATGTGGTTATGGAAAAGAACTTGCATGACATCTTTTCTCCTACCCTCTCGTGGCCGCGGGGTCCTATTGGAAACTAAGGGATATTAAGGCCTCCTTTTAATAGAGTAGCAGACCAAAGCATTAGCACTTAGTGAATACATGAACTCCTCAAACTACGGTCCTCACTGGGAAGTGTCCCGACTATTGCCACTCCGAGGTTGCCGGATCATAGCACGTAGTAGGTGACTATAACTTGCAAGAACGAATCAAGAACTCACATATATTCATGAAAACATAATAGGTTCATATCTGAAATCATAGCACTCCGACCCTAATGACAAGCATTAAGCATAGCAAAGTCATAGCAACATCAATCTTAGAACATAATGGATACTAGGGATCAAACCCTAACAAAACTAACTTGATTACATGGTAAATCTCATCCAAACCATCACCGTCCAGCAAGCCTACGATGGGATTACTCACGCACGGCGGTGAGCATCATGAAATGGTGATGGAGGATGGTTGATGATGACGATGGTGATGATTTCCCCTCTTCGGAGCCCAAAACGGACTCCAGATCTACCCTCCCGAGGAAGAACAGGAGGCGGCAGTGGCTCTGTATCGTAAAACGCGATGAATCCTTCTCTTTAAATTTTTTCTCCCTGAACATGAATATATGGAGTTGGAGTTGAGGTCGGTGGAGGTCCAAGGGGCCCACAAGACCATAGGGCGCGCCCCAGGGGATGGGCGCGCCCTCCACCCTTGTGGCCAGGGTGTGGGTCCTCTAAATATGTAAACAATATTTACATCTCTTGGTAAAAGATCATTATTGATCTTTCCTGACATTATCCCCCTCTGTCTTAGAGCAAACCATATAAGTGAATTTGAATAAGCAAAGAGAAGGGTACCTGGGAAAGGACTACTGCCACTTGAATTTGAATAAGCAAAGAGAAGGGTACCTGGGAGAGGACTGCTGCCACTGCGCAAATGGTGAATTGTAGTACATGGGACCTAGAAGGCACATATGGGGATGGAATGAATGAACCCCATATAATTTAAAGCTATGTATTCATGAATAAATTTATCACCATCTATCTAGTATGGCTAGCTAGAACTCAATTATCAAGAGATGCAGCAGTTGAACAAAGTTGTAAATCATACTTAAGACTTTTAGTCCAACATGGAATGATTATATAATATTAATGATCACCTCTAGCTATTTGGTGTTGCGATATTTGACTTGGCTTATTATCTGACAAACAATATTTTTTCAAGCCACAATCCAATGGCTAGTGTCATTATATAAGGTAATAATGGCTCATGCTATCACAATTCTGCCACAGACACCCATCCTTGTATACGTCTACACCAATATTAAGCATCGCCTAGAGTGTTGATTCGACACTTCTTTTCTTTGAAAACAGAGGAGGCAAGATGAGTACGTAGAGAAGAGATGCGCCGAGACATATCTTGAAAATGCTCTCAACACTAAAATTTCCACTTCAGATAGCCATCTCCATCTCTTGTTGTCCTCGTCTTTTTATTACACAGGAAATAGTTACCACATATCATATAAAAATATCACATTACATATTGTAGATTTTTATTGTTGCTTGAACATTTGAATATTTCCTGTTACCTTTTTTAAAGCTAGCGAGGTAACTTAGTTGAGATAGATTTAACAATCCATGTGAATGATGGGTCCTTTTTGTGCCATAACACCCCAAGCCTTCTGACACACACCTTCATATCCATGTTTTTTATTACACAGGAAATAGTTACCACATATCATATAAAAATATCACATTACATATTGTACATTTTTATCGTTGATTGAACATTTGAATATTTCCTGTTACCTTTTTTAAAGCTAGCGAGGTAATTCAGTTGAGATAGATTTAACAATCCATGTAAATGATGGGTCCTTTTGTGCCATAACACCCCGAGCCTTCTGACACACACCTTCATATCCATGTCGCAACCCCAAGCCGTCCACCATAGATGCTGCCTGCCCACAACATGCTCTTGCTTGCACGCATACCATCCTATGTTTGAGCCTCTTATGTAGATAGCCATCCTTTTATTATATGTGCCTTGGTATGTGGGAAATATCCAAATAATTCATGACCTAAAAAGGATAAGATGGTTATACAAACTATGTTTGCAGAATCAGAAAATAGAACGTGGAGGTTCAACTGGGGGCGACTGGTGTGTAGTGCACCGGCTGCGAGTGGCGGCATGCCGTAGTGGAGGGCCGCCTACACCCACTACAGGAATAGAAGTTATATTCGAGTATCCAGTATACTAGTCTAAGGCGAAAAACATACTCAGGTACTGTCGGATTTCGGGCTCCGCAGACCCAAGAAAGGTTCGAACTCGGGGGCGTGTGCGAAGAACTCAACCTCCCAAGCCGATCGACACGCTGCTCTCATGACCTAGCTCGATGAACACGACAGAGAAAGATACAGCAATTTACCCAGGTTCGGGCCACCTTGCGGTGTAATACCCTACTCCTGCTTTGTGGTGGATTGGCCTCGCGAGGGGCTGAGGATGAACTAGTACAAGTGGAAGAACAACCTCAGGGGGTGTGTTCTTGTGATGAGCTCTTGGTGGTTCGATGATCTGATCACCTGATGAGTCGATCCCTCTCTATGGTGGTGGCTAGGCTATATTTATAGTGGCCTTAATCCTCTTGCTCCAAAACTTAGGCGGGAAGGGATCCCACAACGGCCAAATTTGAAAGGGGACAAGAACTACATCTAATCCTGACAAAAGATGGTCTTCGCCTACAAAGCCTCTGAGCGTGACGTCGTGGTGGGCTCGGCGAAGACATCCATCCTGCTGTTCTGGTAGTCTACGGCAACCATTGATTGATTTCTTGGGACTCCACACCTGCACTTGCCTCCATCACACCAAAGAGGAAACCTGCTGCTCTGCGCCTGCTGGCGCGCCCCTAGCCTTCGTCGTCATGGCTGATGTCATTCCAGCCTCGTGAGGATGGGTCGTGCATAGAAATCTCTGCTCCACTTAGGAGGCCGCCTAAGTAGGCCGCTCCCTCGAGAGGTCTTGATGTCGCCCGCCTCGCGAGGCTTGGTCCCTCACGAGGGTCTTGTCTTGCCGTAATTGAAGCTGGGCCATACCAGGCCGTCGATGAAGCCACGTCGCGGGGCCGCAAGCAGGCAGGTCTGGTTACCCTGGTTCCCAGAACACCGACAGAAGCCCCCGGGCCCAAGGCGCGTTCGCACTTGGCTTCGAGGCGAAGCCAAAGGGCAAGTGCGGAACGCCGCAGGCCCCAATCACCTGCGGACTGAGCTGACGCATGGCGCTTGATGGGACGTGGGCGTCTCTGCCTCTCCACGCGGCCTCGGCAAATTGTGCAACCTGAAAAAAAGGCCAACCCCACAGCCAAGCCTTCATTGCCTCCTTTTCGTCTTGCTCTAGATCTCATCCATTCCCTGCCAAGGGCGCCTCCAGATCCACCGAATCCTCGCTCCAAGCTCCTTGCCGATGGGGAAGAAGACAAAGTCTGCCGGCGCGGCCGCGACCGCTGCTCCCGTTGTCGAAGCGCCCCTCAGCCCGTCGACCATCACTGAAGTCGAGCACCTCGCCGTCGTGCTCCCGCTGATGGCGGGCCCGGAGAATGAGAAGGGAGCGACCGAGCTTAGGGTCGGCTCTGCCAAATAGGGAGCCTTGATGGGCTCGTTCTTCCCTTTCTTCCTTCACAGCCTCTTCGCAGGGCTCGCCCCGCCTTTCTCCAGGTTCTTCTTTGCCATCCTTGACCATTACTAGATCCATGCTCTTCATCTTCAATCCAACTCTGTCCTCCTCCAGTCGGTCTTCGCTTTCTACTGTGAGGCCTTCATGGGGGTGAAGCCCTCCGTCGCGTTGTTTCGCCATTTCTTCTCCCTTTAGATGCATGGCTCAAGCGAGCCCTCCGGATGCGTCTCCTCGTCGCGCTCCATGATAATAACGAGCTCATGAAGGCCGTGAAGAAGGTGGACGACTTCCAGCGCAGGTGGATCTACCTGGATGCCCGGAGCCATCACGCTCGACTGGAGCTGCCGACCATGCAGCCGAAGAAGGTGCCTCGGTGGTTTCACGAGAAGCTCACCGACCCTCGGGCGGCGCCGGTCTTCAAGAAGATCAAGGCGGGCATGGGCTCCGGGGTGCTGACGGGGCCCATGATCATCCGCGAGTACCTGGTGCAACACTTGGCTCCTCTCCAAGCTCACTCGCACCCCATGTGGGACCTCGAGGGCGTATAAGAGGACCTCCGGCTGCGCCCGGGGAACCTGACGACCGAGGAGCTGGACAAGGTTGTGCGAGTCTTGGTGGTGAAGGTTACAGGCTACCTTCCGGCGGTTCCAGGCTACCTTCCGTGATGACGGGGTGAAGCTGGCCACCTCTGATGACCCACAAGTATATGGGGTCAATTTTAGCCCTTTTTGATAAGTAAGAGTGTCAAACCCAACGTGGAGCAGAAGGAAATGACAAGTGGTTTTCAGCAAGGTAATGTCTGCAAGTGCTAAAACTGTGAGTAGCGGAGTAGTTTGATAGCAGGATAATTTGTAACGAGCAAGTAACAATAGTAGTAACAAAAGTGCAGCAAGGTAACCCAATACTTTTGAGTCAAAGGACAGGCCAAAACGGTTTCTTATGATAAGCAAAGTGTTCTTGAGGGTACACGGGAATTTTATCTAGTCACTTTCACCATGTCGGCTTAATTCGTGTTCGGTACTTTGATAATTTGATATGTGAGTGGACCGGTTCTTAGGTGCTGTTCTTACTTGAACAAACCTCCTACTTATGATTAACCCTCTCGCAAGCATCCGCAACTACGAGAAAAGTATTAAGAATAAACTCTAACCATAGCATTAAACTTTTGGATCCAATCGGTCCCTTACGGAATAGCGCATAAACTGGCGTTTAAGCTTCTGTCACTCTCACAACCCATCATATAATAACTACTCCACAATGCATTCCCTAAGGCCCAAATATGGTGAAGTGTCATGTAGTCGACGTTCACATGACACCACTAAGAGAATGGCAACATACATACCATCAAAATATCGAACACATATCAAGTTCATATGATTACTTGCAACATGACTTCTCCCGTGACCTCAAGAGCGAAAGTAACTACTCACAAATGATAAACATGCTCAATATCAGAGGAGTATTAAATAGCATAATGGATCTGAACATATAATCTTCCACCAAATAAACCAAATAGTAATCAACTACAAGATGTAATCAACACTACAAGTCACCCACAAGCACCAATATTTTGATGGGTGCTCACAATCATAAAAGATTTCCATGATAGTATATCTATATGTGAATATTCTCTTCCCTTATTAATTCTTTCATGTGTTGCATCATTGACCAATGCTATGTTTATCAATCTACAATAAAATTTTCTACTTATACTTTTCCTTGTGTAACGTCATCACTTACCATAAGATTAGCATATGATCTTTTTCTTTTTAATTCCTTTCTTTTATTGCAACAAGAAAGTAAAGAAGGCAAAAATCAAACTAAACTTTATTATATATCTCGCACACGATTACAAGGATTGATCACTAAGCAAACTCACAAAAAGAAAGGATCGAACTAAACTTTTATTCATCTAATAGCAAAAGATAACTATTGATCGAACTAGGAAAGTAAAGGCAAAAGATAGTAGGTATGATACGATACCGGGGCACCTCCCCCAAGCTTGGCGAGAGCCAAGGGGAGTGCCCATACCCAATACTCAATTTTCTTTTGGTGGTGATGAAGAAGATGGTGGTGATGAAGTAGAAGGTTTCTTGTCCTTGGGTTTCCATGGCAGAGGCTCACCATCATAAGAGGAGGAGTGAGTCTCTCGGATCCTGCAACTGGCAGCCAAACTCATACCTTTAAACCTGGCCTCATATTCAAAGACCTGGCTTTGAAGATTGTGGATGTGGCTATGGAGGAAGTTGATTTGCTTGTTGAGGGAGAAGATGTTGTCCTTTATGGGTTTGCCATCCACCTTGAGATCACACGTGTAGTCCGCGATCATGAGGTGATTGGCATTGAGTCCACGCTCCACCATCCCCTTGCACTTGAAGATGTCCTGCTCCATTGCTCCAAGCATGGCCTCCATGGATCTAGTCCCCCTGGGTCATTGCACATCGCGGATGCGTAGCACCCCATCGCGCATCTCGATAGCTTGAGGGTGCTGCATCACCTCCCGCAGATATGGGTTGATGACATCGTCGAAGAACTTGACCTTGGAGGAACTTGAAGCGGCCATGGTGGATTGGATCTGATAGAAAATAGCAAGAAAATAAAATAGGAGATTTCTCCGTGATACGGAGGTTAACAGGTTCGGGAGGTATATATAGATTTTTTATCTTGGAGCACAAGCATAAGGTAGAAAAATGGAGTCCAGAAAGTACCCGAGGTGGGCACAACCCACCTCGGCGCGCCAGGCTTGCCTGGCGTGCCCTAGTGTATCGTGCCCACCAGGGTCACTTTCCTGGAAGTTTCTTATTTTCCTAATTTTCTAAATATTCCAAAACTGACAAAAAATACTTTTGCGGCTTTTTTGGAGTCTGTTTACTTACCGTATCACGTACCTCCTTATTTTCACAATTCTGGAGTGTTTCGGAAGGACTCTTTTGTGTGTTCTTCCGGTGTCAAAGTTTGGATAACATTGCTTTCAACGTTAATGGACGTACCTGAGATATAGTGTTTTATTTTTTGCCCATTTACAACCTCCGGGTTAGTCCCTTCGGCATTATTTATTTTGATAGCTCCGGATTGATAGACCTCCACTACTAGGGAAAACCTTATACACAGAACTTTAGTAGTAGCGTGGGTCAAAAAAGCAAGCTGGTGCTAAGTAGCAGTAGCGCTCCTGGACAAACCGCGCTACAGATAAAGTTCTAGCAGTAGCGCGCCTTGTTGTAAACACGTTACTACTAAAATTCCCACGGCTGATCCGATAGGCTACACATAGTAGTAGCGATCCATACTAAATGGCGCTACCGCTACTTACTTTGTAGCAGCGCGTTTTATTCCAAAACTCGCTACTGCTAAAGGATATAAAATTAAATGGAAAGCAAATAGAAAGGTAATTGAAAATGAAAGAAATAGAATAAGGTGAAAGGAAAAAAGTAAAATGTGAAGAAAAATAAATGAAAAAGGGGAAAAAAGAGAAAGGAGTAGCAGTAGCGTGTATACCAGAACGCGCTATAGCTAACGTAGCAGCAACGCGCTTTCTGGAATGCGCTACTGCTACTTCTGACTTAACCACCCGCACGGGCTCAAAATTTTGCTAAGTCCTCCATTCCCCCCTGTTCCCCTACTCCTCTGTCGCCGCCGCCCGAGCCTTCCCTCACCTCCGCTGCCCTCAACCTCACCGCCGCCGCTCGCCACCGCTCTCAACCTCACCGTCGCCTACCTTGCAAACGGGTTCTGTTCCAGGCTCAAGATCAATAACGAACTCGACTGGCCGATGAGGAGGCATACCCGGAAGCTCTTCTGGAAAGACATCTTGGTACTCACAAACGACTGGAATTTGAGAAATAATATCCAATTCACCCTTCTCATTGAGAGAAAACAACCGAATGGTTTCATCGCGAGCAGCATAGATGATAACATCCTCAGAAGGGTGTGTCAATTGAATTTGCCTGGCAGCACAATCAAGCTGAGCCTTGTGCTTAGAAAGCCAATCCATCCCAAGAATTAGATCAATATCAGAGTCACCAAGAACCACTGGAGAAGACAGAAATTTATAGTCGCCCATCTTGATACCAACATTTGGAACGAAAGCTCGAGAAGTCATTTGCCGAGCTGGGGAAACAATCGACAAAGGACTCGGCAATAGTTGAGTAACCAAATCATGCATAGCCACAAAAGGTCTTGAAATGAAAGAATGCGATGCACCAGTATCAAATAAGACTTTTGCAGGAATATCATTAACAGGAAGATTACCCATGATCACATCTGAAGAATCCTATGCCTGAGCTGAATTCATCATGTTCACCTTTGCAGACTTTGGATTATGCTTGACCACTGCATTGCTTGAAGATCTCACAGGAGGAGGAGGAGGAAGGCGCCTTTGATTGAAGCATTTGTTCGCGTAGTGACCTTTCTGCTGCCACTTGTTGCAAGTCCCTTCTGAGAGCGGACGGTGATAAGGAGCACTCGACTTTGAAGCTTGAGGCTGAGACTTGTTCTGATAGCTTGGGTTGGGTGGGTGGGAAGATCCACGACCACCTGAGTTCTTCTGCTGGTAAGGCTGACGAAACGGAGGAGGAGGAAGATAGAACTTCTGCTGCTTAGCTGCCACTTGTGAGGAAGAAGAAGATTGCACTGCATCCTTGATTCTCTTCTTAGAAGCCTCACACTTGAGCTGAGCACCTTCTTGCTTGAGTGCCATGTTGTAGAATTGATCAAACTGAGTAGGCTCAACAAGAACGAGAGCTAACTGCAGATCCTCTCTAAGGCCACCTCTGAACTGATAGATCATACTCTTCTCATCTGAAACATCTTGCTTAGCAAAGCGAGCAAGTTTCTGGAACTGCTTGTTGTATTCGTACACTGACATGTTGCCTTGCTTGAGATTGCGGAACTCCTCACGCTTGCTCTCAACAACACTGGTAGGAATATGGTGAGCTTTAAAGTCCCGACAGAAATCAGTCCAAGTAATCACTCGACCACCTCTGGAATCCTTGTATTGCTGGAACCAATCAGCTGCCTGATCCTTGAGCTGAAAAGAATCGAACTTGACATAGTCCTCAGGCCTGACATTGCTGCATTCAAAATGCTTGTTGATATCCACGAGCCAATCATCGGCGTCTGTGGCCTCGACACAGTAGCTGAAAGACTTCGCTGATTTGCAAGGAATTGGTTGAGGGTTGGAAATAGAGGTTGATGATTGAACTGCCCTTGACCTTGATTCCCTTGGTTGCCTTGGCCTTGGTTGCGCTCTTGCATGAGCTGGATCATCATCTGAGCATGGGCGTTAGAGGCTGCCATCAAAGCTTGCCATGCCTCCGGAGGCCGAGGTGGAGGTGGAGGGTTCGCCTGACTCCCATCATTGCGTTCCGGATTCTGACGCGTTGGCGGAGCCATCCTAAAGAGGGTGACATCCGTTAGCATCTTGATAGACAGATAGACAAGTTGAATCAACGGATAGAAATTGCAACATATAGTCTTCACAATAAACATTCCAACAAGGATGAACGAATGAATTCCAAAGTAAACATCACACATCCATAAAGGTGAGAAGCCACTTGAATAGAGATTGATGAATGAAATAAACAAGGTACAACTGGAACAAATAAGTGGTAAAGATTACCCAATCACAAACCAAATATCTGCGAGAAGAAATGCTAGAGCTACTTGAATCCCACCTATAAACTCCCGAAACTTTCTGGTTATGCAATCAGGTGTTGGGGATACAGGGGAAGCAATATATCTCACCCAAACTAACAATCCCTACATCCAGCTGTATCCATCCGTCAACACATAACCAAGAAACCTTCGGAAATCGTGTACCTCAACCTTCGAAAAGCATCCGTTATACGAGTTATGGCAATACTCCCGAGCTCGCCCCAGTACTGGGTTATCGGGGTTATCTCACCAACAACTGCATAAAAGAGATTTTCGATGTCGGCAAAACTCAGGTATTCCAGAACTGCAACGATAAAATTGTGACGACAACACCTCAGAGCTCGACTCCCCAGGTCAAAGCCACAAAAATAGACAGGAGGCACCAAGAACAATGTTCTCGTCACAAAACCATCGAAACGATTCCAAGATACCCGCGTGATCCTAAATTTTTTTTAGTGAAATTTGAGAAGAGGAAAGTCAAAACATCTACGTCAGGAGACCTCACCGGAGCGACGAAGGGACTGAGGAGTAAAAGGAATCCTACTCTCCGATATATATAACCCTAAGACTCAAAACATTTTTGTTCTAAACTCAACATCGTCAGCAAACAATCAAGCAGGGGGCTCCTAAGTCGGGGATGGCTCTGATTACCAACTTGTAACACCCACGATGTGGCTATATCTCCCACGTGTCGAAGCACAACTTAGAGGCATAACCGCATGGTGGTTTTGTCGCAAGAAGGGTCATCTTCACACAATCCCATGTAATGAACAAGAATGGGATAAAGAGAGTTGGCTTACAATCGCCACTTCACACAATACATAATTTAAGTTCATACATCATTCAAAGTACACTCATAAACCGACTACGGTCAAGTTCAAATGAAAATAAGACAACCCCAAATGCTAGATCCCCCATCGTCCCGACTGGGCTCCTCTACTGATCATCTGGAAACGATACATAGTAATGACCAAGGGCCTCATCAAATTCCCACTTCAGCTCAGTTGCACCATCTGCGCCAGTATCCTTGGCACCTGCATCTGTTTTGGTAGAATCTATGAGTCACGAGGACTCAGCAATCTCACACCCGCGAGATCAAGACTATTTAAGCTCATAGGTAGGTAATGGGTAATATGGTGGAGCTGTAGCAAGCACTAAGCATATATGGTGGCTAACAAACGCAAGTGAGAGCGAGAAGAGAGGCAACGCATCGGTCGAGAAGCTAGAAGCGATCAAGAAGTGATCTTGAAACTACATACGTCAAGCATAACACAAACCGTATTCACTTCCCGGACTCCGCCGAGAAGAGATCATCACGGCTACACACGCGGTTGATGCATTTTAATGAAGTCAAGTGTCAAGTTATCTACAACCGAACATTAACAAATTCCCATCTGCCTCATAACCGCGGGCACGGCTTTCGAAAGATTATATACCCTGCAGGGGTGTCCCAACTCAGCCCATCACAAGCTCTCACGGTCAACGAAGGAATATACCTTCTCCCGGGAAGACCCGATCAGTCTTGGAATCCCGGTTCGCAAAACATTTCGACAATGGTAAAACAAGACCAGCAAAGCCGCCCGACTGTGCCGACAAATCCTGATAGGAGCTGCACATATCTCATTCTCAGGGCACAAACGGATGAGCAGTTAGTACAACTAAAACCAGACCTCAAGTTTCCTTGAGGGGGCGCTGCAAAGGGCTCTAGTTTAGACCAACACTCGGAGGAGCACTGGCCCGGGGGGGTAAATAAAGATGACCCTTGGGCTCGCGAAAACCCAAGGGAAAAGGGCTTAGGTGGCAAATGGTAAAACCAAGTTTGGGCCTTGCTGGAGGAGTTTTATTCAAAGCGAACTGTTAAGGGGGTCCCATAAATCACCCAACCGTGTAAGGAACGCAAAATCAAGGAACATAACACCGGTATGACGGAAACTAGGGCGGCAAGAGTGGAACAAGTCACCAGGCATAAGGCCGAGCCTTCCACCCTTTACCAAGTATATAAGGTCCATTAATTTAAACAAGAGATATTGTGATATCCCAAAATATCCATGTTCCGACCAGGAACAAACTTCAACTTCACCTGCAACTAACAATGCTATAAGAGGGGCTGAGCAAAAGCGGTGACATGGCCAAACAACGGTTTGCTAGGATAGGATGGTTAGAGGTTTGACATGGCAATAGGGAGGCATGGTAAGCAATGGCAGGTAGATCTAACATAGCGATAGAGCGAGTACTAGCAAGCAGATATAGAAGTGATATCGAAGGTATGATCATCTTGCCTGCAAGGTTCTCAGAGTTGTCGAAGGCTTGATCCTCGTTAGCGTACTCAACAGGTTCCTCGTGCACGTACTCGTCTCCCGGCTCTACCCAAAGCAAGAACACAAGCAAGGAACCACAATAAATCACGGTGCAATGCACAAACAACATGATGCAATACATGTCATGATATGCGAGATGTGATATGCAATGCGTATGCGTGCTTCGGGAGGAGAACGGATGAACAAGGCATCAACTTGGCAAACCAAGTATGCCGCTGGAAAGATGAGATGATTTCGGTTGAATTCGATATAAAGATCACCGGGAACGGATGCACGGTTTGCAAATGACAAGCAAGACAAGGATGACACAAAGCTGCGATTAATAGCACGATGCTACTTAGCATGCAACAAGAAACTATGCTACAGCACCCCAACATAAAAACAAATCATATGGCAGTGATCTACAGGAGATTCTTAACAAAAGAGGAACACTGAGCTACGGCTAAATCACATCATAACAGGTTCAAACAAGCATGGAGAAAGTGCAAAAAATTATCAGGTTGGACATGGTATCAACAGCATCACGAAGCAATGTTCAGAGCAGGTTATCAACATGCTACAGGAACTTATAATAGAAAACTAAGGCGTGGCATGAATCTAATCAAAGCATAGATCAAAAGTCCATTACTGACCATAAGCCAAAAAGGATAAGAAAATATGATGGCACCCACGTAAACATAGCAAGTTTCGTTAACAGATTCAGCAAACAAAGCATGGCATTGACATAATTACGAAGGCACCTTCGTGAGCTCGATGCACTCACTACAGAGCACTTCATGATAAACTAAGCATACATCCATCAATAATACATGACATAGAAGCTATACATGGCAAGAACAACATCATAGCATACACGGATCAACTACAACAACCTTGGCCAAATTGAATAACATGTAAACAATCTGCCAGGAAACATTTTGAAGCAAAAGTAGAGCATGAAAATGACATGCTAGGTACTCCATAATTGAAACCAGGACCATGGATGGATAGAGCATAACCATTTTTTCAAAACACCCTTACTGAAGTATCGCAAATTATGCATGGATCTCTCTGTAGCAACATGTTTACATGGCATCAAAATTACAGCAGAACAGGGACTAAAATCAGCATTATCACGAAGCCTAGTTTGCATGCTTGTGCTAGTCACCACATTGATCACAAAAATACATGGTAAGCACCTCTATAGAGAAGACATAGCCTAGTTCAAAACACATTTAGGGATCAAGTCCATAGGATGCACACATCAATAATGGCAAAAATGACAAAAGAGCTCGTGCTGATAAGAATCTGAAACTAACATTATGAAGCCCTCTTCCAACAGCATTTCGGGTATCAAGATAAGCTCAAATGTAAATGATGCATTGGAATCAAATGATGTACTCTTCGGGATGAACAATTCGGTATATTACACGCCTAAAACGGTGCCACAGATGCGAAGATGTGATGCGATGAAGATGCAACAATTTTACAGCAGATTAAGGACTTAGACGAAAAACGAGGGGGGAGAAGAAGAAGTCAACCGTGGGCCGTTCCAGATCGGATCTGGCCGGATCGAGGTTCGCCGGAGATCGGGGCGCGGCTGCCGGAGTCGGAGGGGG